>NC_047506.1:34528405-34693920 GCF_902827115.2 Pseudochaenichthys georgianus
GCCACTGCTTCTCCATGATCAAACGCAAGAAAGACCATGCTCTTGTGATAAACAACTTTTAGATGGTATTGCTTGTTATACAGCATGCATTCACTAGCAAATGCTGGAAAATATGATTTCTCCTGGTGCACTTCAAGGTAGGAGCAAAAAAACATGCAGTATAAAGAATACAGTAATGAACAAATACAACTCAGCAACGCATCAGACATTACAGTCATTGTGTGATACACAACCTCTGTTACTAGATTTTGTTTCTCATTTAGTGGGAATGCTGACACAGCATTCCCACTATCTGTTATGCTACGCACGAAATTCTTTATTATTCCTCCGGGTTATTTTGCGCTGCTTCTTCTCCCACATTGAACATCGCAGAAACTCCGTTCAAACATCAAAACGTTCAGCTCGGTCGGGAATCAATGGCTATTACTTTTATCATTCATAACTTTCATAATTCCAGAGATACATCCCATAATACATCCCATTTTTAACATGGAAGTCAATGGAGAACTCTTCAGACTTCAACAATCTTCATGCAACTTTAACTGCTCCTTCTTCAACTGCTAACTGCTCCTTCATACTTTCACTCAGAAACCTCATTCCAACTTTAAAATGTCACACATCTTTCTGACATGATCCGTGTAACACAACTTTTAAATCTGATGCGTACTTTTAGAGATATTAAACATTGTTCAGACCTTGGTAAAGAGGCCTTCTTCAGATTTTAGAGTGCGTGATGTCACAGCTAGAGTGGAGGACAGATTTAATTTTGCCTTCATATTTTCTTTTAAACCTGCCATAATTCCCAAACCCTACATTCCTGAGACATAATTTTTCATGACAAACGTAGGAAAACTCTCGTAGCTGGAAAGATAAAACAAAAAATGTAAGCAAAAATAATTAAACAAAATGTCTCCATTAAACTCCATTGTAAATTCAGCCTCACCTTTCCCCACCACAGCAGCCGCACACCTTTAGTTAATCTGCCAAAAAGGCCACATTATTAACCCGAAAGTACACAAAAAGTACACTTCAGATCCTCAAGTTCCTTGACATGCTTCACGCTTTGAAATTTCACCGATATCTGTTACGGTTCTTCAACAAAACGTTCACATGTAACAGGTTTATCTCTCATTCAGAACAATGAAAATGCTCTCCTCTCAATGATCACCATGGAAACCTTTGATCTCTGGATAGATATAGGAGTTATAGCGACATCGTCTTTTATGACGAGGGATGCGTATCCCTCGCCATAAAAGACGATGTCGCTATAACTCCTATGAAAATGTTCAAAAAGTGCTCAAACTTCACGTGTGCTAACAGTCCAGCTTTGAAGACATCTACGGGACCGTTTTGAGATTTCTTCAAATGCCATTGCCATGGCAACACAATGCTTGCCATGAAACACGGTTTTCTCATAACTTCAGTGAAAATGCTCCAAATGGCCCAAAACTTCACAGGTTTGGTAACGATGCAGCCATCAACGCATCTAAGCGTATTATGGGATGTCATCAAATGCCGTTGGCATGGCGACAGATCATTCACCATCAAGTTAGTTCAAAAGTTTGCAGTTCAAATATTCTGCTGCTTTTCCAAGCCTTTTTACTTTATTTTCTTCTCTCATAACACATTCAAGCCCCCAGTGTTCATGTATCATTTCAATCTAAATTCTTCACTTTCTTCTTACACATTACATTTCAGCATAGCAGTTTAGCATCAGCTTTTCAGCATAAAGCATTCCTACTAGCAATTTCTTCAGGAATTGCATTCTCTAGTTGTATTTTATTCTACATGAAACACTCTGCTTCTGCCAACAGGTCCTTCAAAGCTTAGTAATAAGCATGTGGTGTCTCATTTATATAAACAGAGTTGTGCTATCAGGAGGAGTTACATGCTGGAAGTATTGTTTGCTCAGTGAAAGTGTGCAGCTTCCTAATGTCTTGTCAACACAGAGAGGTAGCCAGCTTTGGAACCTTGGAGTGCAGAACCCAAAATATGTGATCACTGACCATAACAGCACCATAGTTGAAGAACTAGATGGAAAGATACAATGTCGTTCATTAACTAAGAGTAAAATGTTTATTTTGTCAAATTTTGTTGTCCTTGTTTTGAGCTATATGTCTATTCGTAAGTACATTTTGAGCAAGGAAACACTGGAATGAATTGCTTGCATTGCGCAGTCAATAAAGCTGATGATGGGTATGGTCTGTAGCATGTCAGAAGAGATTATAGGTTGGTTATTCCAGTGATTTATTAGTGTAGGAATCCCCTACACTCATAATCAGTCCCTATGTTTTATGGTAACCATTGATTTCAATTTTTTCTACAATATGTAAATCAACTTCAGACAGGTGATCTTTTTCAGTGTACATCTGGTCTGATTTGATTTGTCTCAATCTTCGTGGCATAAAGCATCTTTGAGAATACACTATAAAAATCCCATGTTTTATTATTATTATTGTTATAAATGGAGTACACAGCTTTCCAATCAGGAACCCACTTTTTAAATGCATTACCTTGTGATGAATATGTGATTTGACTCATTTGAAACAATTTGTTTCCTGAAATACAAGTTTAAAGCCAACATATATCTTTGTGAAGGAACACTTTTGAGAAACTATATTACTTTTACTGCATATGATGTACTTACAATGTATCAATACAATGTAAAGTGAATTGTACTCAACCAAAACATGCAAAACCTCTGGCATGCTCGTTCAGCCTTGCACGATCCTAAATGGAGTCAAGGGAGAAGTAAAGGATGTACAGTAGATCTTGACTGTTTGACTGTGAAGAAGATGCTGAGTGGTTCAACCTGTGGCCCTTCTTCTTACCAACAGGAATCTTCTCCATCAGGTACAGGTAGCTGGCAAAGAACTCACTCCTCAGCGAGTGGTGCAAGTGGAAGGACATGCTGTGGCGACACATGGTTTCATCCGTCTCTTTCCAGCGATCCCTGAATGCCTGGTGAGCGGCCTTGTACTCAAATGAGCCCGTATCTTCCTCTACAACTGCAGACTCCATTTTGGCTGGATGTGGCCTTGCAGCACCTCACAGAGCGGTACTGTTCCAGAAGGTGCTTGACTTGGCAATGGTAGAGACTAACACTGTGTGTTTCAGTGCCCGTTTGCGACTCTGTTTCTTCAGCTGCTGCTATATCTGTCTAGCTGAGTGTTCAACACGTCTCTGCCAGCCTTCAAGTGATCGGCAGAGATCTTTTTCACGGGGCGGTGCTCAGGAAGCCCTGCCACATTTACAGATCACCTGCTAGGGACACTGACTGAGTACAAGTCGGGGGGGAGGGGGGGGCAGGGGGGATCTCCTGTCACATTTTCAGTCTCAGGACAAACACAGGCGACTGAATTTCAGGCTTCAAATTCCACCCGCACATGAGTTCATACAAGGCCTTGTTGCCATGTAATGTGGTCATAAAATTAGCAGCGTCTTCTCATATTTGTATACATTATGGCTCCTGTGTTGTCCTATGTCCTAGTACTTTTTCATAAACCAAAGAAGTAAGAGAGTACACCGTGGGCTCCAAGTCAGCGTATTCTTTTGGTACACAGACAGAACTCAACGTGTCATTTTTCCACCCATTTATATTAATAATGTAGAATGAAGACATTTTGGTTGGTTACAAACATGCACTTAAATAGGTTGTGGTTCATTTCCTAATCCAAGCAAAGACCGGTAGCCAAACATATGTCTAAGTTGTAGGGAGTTAAGTGCTGATGTGGGACAAAACTTTAGTTTTGCAAGTCTCAACTTAAATGTAATAGGTAAAAGCTAAATGATCAGCATTATTACATGGGCTCAGGCTCTACCAGGTAAGCTCCTACATCTTTGTAATTTCTAAATTGAATATTTTTAATATTGAGTCTTTACATTTGAACATCCAATCCCAATTCTTTGTTCAACGTAATTGGTTAATGAAACATTAGTGCAATTAAGCTTCTTTGCTACATTTTGGTCAAGCTTCACAGTTACGACAAACTCTTATACTTTGCAGAACTGGTATTTGTTTTTCTTTCTTTCCAAATGGTTGCAATCTTTCATCTCAACACTTCTAAACATCTAAACGTGTGGTTTAAGTAGCCGTTTGTGGTTCCCATTGACTTAACATACGAATGGACAGCTTTACAGATGAGGTATTTAAACCACAATGATTGCAGGTGTCTGGTTTGCAGAGAAGGAAAGGGGTTCTCTAAGGCTGCGGCCACACAAGGTTACAGCGCCACGTACAGGCTCCTGCATATGTACTGCAGCTTCTCCAGGGGTTGGAGCTAAACGGAGCGGTCTCGTGTGGACAGACACTATCCGGATAACTATTGCGTGTGGACGGAAGCTTGTTTGCGATTGCGTTTGCGTTAATCCTATGCGTCCTCGTGTGGCCGCAGCCTGAAAGTGTGTGCATATTTTATATAGATGAAAAACAAGCTATTTACATTGAAGCACATTCAGTCACTAGGGAATACTATATATTTCAATCAATCAATCAATCAATGTTTATTTATATAGCCCAATATCACAAATGTTACATTTGTCTCAGTGGTCTTCACAGTGTGTACAGAATATCAGTATGACAATACGACACCCTCTGTCCTTAGACCCTCACATCGTACAAGGAAAAACTTCCGAAGAAAACCCAGTTTAAAGGGAAAAATGGGAGAAACCTCAGGGAGAGCAACAGAAGATCCCTCTCCCAGGACGGACAGACGTGCAATAGATGCCGTGTGTAAATTGAAAAGATAATACATTTGCAACATTGGTAGTCCAAATGTTTGGAAATGCATGTGTGTATAATAGGATTATTTTTAACCCCTAACACAAATACTCAGATATATACATCACTAGCCAGAGACTAATTATAGTGCGGTGACATCAGCTGTCACTGGTGCAGAGACAAGCAAATACTTTCTGGAGAGCAGATGTACCATGTGTTACAGTATTAATTACACCTACTCATCATTTGTTTAATTCTTACTTGTAACTTTGATTAAATAGATGGATGGCATGAAAAATGCTTCCCTGAAAAACAATGGCTTGTCTTATTACAAAGTATTATTAGTAAGTAAACAAATCTACAAGTGCAGAACACATCAACTTGCATGAATTTTCAACTTTGATATCTTCTTTTATATTAAGTTATGATCCGCCTTATTCTTTCTTCAATCCAGATACTGACATTTTTTTTTGTAAAATGTTCAAATAATGTAATTACATTGTATTGAATACAACTTTTCTTGTTTGAATAAAACAAACGTTTAGGATTCAATAGGCCAAAAGACTTAACAAAATAGCTGCTAAGAAAATGACTTTTGCAACCTCCTCCAGTTCAAACCGGAGAGACGTGATGTAAGGAATACATATTTATTGTTTACATGTCATATGAATGAAATGATTGCCATGATAATAAAAAAGGAGTATGGAATGGTGTTTGGCGATTAGGCCCCGGTTTGCAGGATAATCATTCAGGAGGGAAAGAACCGCTCCAATGAAATCCCCAAAACCAGTGAAGTATGAAATACTGAGATGTACTGAGTTTCTTACCTTGTGGGGTGACTGTGGTGATCTGGGGATGAAATAATAGATCAACATATGTATGCGGCAGTGGGCCGGAATCACTGCCGGAGCTTACGGGTCATGCTGAGACTCTGACTGCCGAAATCAGTGCCGGTCTTATCTGAAAACGACCTGGGGGTCGCCTGCCTGGCTAGCAGGGCTTGACTACGCCGCCCGAAGGTCGAACGTCCTGCCGGAGCAGGGATCTTGTTTTGTAACTGACACCGAAGTGTACGGTGGCCCAACGTCCACGACACCGAAGTGTACGGTGGCCCGAAGCCACGACACCGAAGTATACCGTGGCCCAAGTCCACGAGACCGAAGTCTGCTGGGACCAGCAGTCCACGAGACCGAAGTCTACGGGGACCCCCGGTCCACACCTGACTTCGCAGGATATACATTTTACACGGACACATTTGAGCAAGGGCCTGGGATTTGGATACCTGCGTGCAGGAGAATGTAGCCCGTTACATGTAGATGCAGCGCGAGACGAGACATTGTTCCCTGTGGGCGGGGGCCCACGGACTAGGACAGGAATGCAGTTTGAAATCCGATACCATAATGAGACATGTATACGTGTTATGAACCACCACCAGTTATATGCATATATACCATAGTTAGGGTCTGAGAGATCTTTGGGAAGCCAGTACGGCGCTGATGTCCGGGCGAATGTAGGTTGTGAAGGCGGAGGAGGACCACCGTCCTAGTTGTTGTAGGGATGAGGTAGAGAGACCTTGATTAGCAGCAGAGGTGGCTGCACCTATCCTGAAGGAATGTCCCGGGTATGATATAGGTGATAGGCCGGATTTAATGAGAACTTGCTTGAGGTAGAAATTGACAGGGGCCATGACCCTGCGAACCACTCTCCGTGGAAGAAACCCCCAAAACCCACGGATGGGGCGGCATCCGTGAAGAACCTCATTGAGTCAGAGGAAAGCACGAGGTCATCGTAAAAGAAAGTAACTCCGTTCCAGTGGGCGAGCAGGAGGGACCAGAAACGTAGGTCTGAGCGGCAGCCTTCGTCTAAGAAAACGCAGTCATGGAGGTTGTCGACCGCTGATGCTGCATCCAGGAGGCGGGAGATGAGCGAGCACGTGCATGGCGAAGTTGAGGTGTCCGAGAAGGGAGAGCAACTGTTGTTTTGTGATGACTTGTTGCTCGCAGTATGACTTGGTGATGTCCCGGATGCGCTGCAATTTGTCGGAGGGGAGAGACGCCTTCATGTCTATGGACTCGAGGATGATGCCTAAAAACTCTAAGCGTGTGTCGGGACCTAACGTTTTCTCTTTGGAGAGAGGGACACCTAACTCCTGAAGCAGTGTTTAAGCTTGGCCAGTGAGATCCCTGAGCTGTCCTGTGGCGGGTATATGGGGAGGAAGTCGTCCGGTAGGTGAAGGACGGAGGGGATTCTGATGATGTTCAGCAGGATCCAGCAGAGCGCTTCCGAGAAGGAATTGAAGATGCAGGGGCTGCTTCTGCACCCGGAGGTCAAGCGAACGGCGAAAATAGAGTTTGGACTCCCACTTAATACCGAACAAATTCCACTGATGACTGGGGATGATTTTGAAGGCATCTGTAATGTCCGCTTTGGAGAGCCGAGCTCCGTGCCCTGTGAACTTGATCATCTTTATTGCATTATCCACTGAGGCATGGTGAAGGGAGAACTGATCTGAAGGGATGATGCTATTGACGCTGCAGAATGGGCCGGAGCTGGGAGCGGACAGATCGAAAATCAGCCTTTTATTTACGTGTGGCTATTCTGATGGGATTTGAACGGAACACTGAGAAGGGGGAGGAGCTAAAAGGGCCGATTATATATCCTTTGAGAAGTTCTTTGTCGATGAGCTGGGAAACTATGTTGGGTTCTTTAGCAGCTGACTGTAAGTTTCTTGCTACAAAAGTCACTGTGGGAGATGGGAGGACCCCTACCCTGCCTGAAGCCTTGGGATAGCCCTGACAGGAGATAGTCAACAAACACGGAATCTGGGTGAGTAGATAGCGCAGCTGCTAGCTGAGGGATGTTAATGGGAGTGGAGGGGTGATGTTCCAAAATGATTTTTTTTTTTTTTTCTCTCCACGAGGTTTCTGGCGCAGAGCTACTGTGACGGCCCGTCCCCACGGTGTCGTGCGTTAAAGCTTCCAACGCTTCTGCCCATTCACTTTGAATGGGGTGACGTCACTTTTAGCAGAACTGTATTTTGGGAAGCGACGTGGAGCGTTGCTGGCGTTGCTCGCTTCAAAAGTTGAGCAATGTTCAACTTTTGGCGCCGCGGCAGAAGCGTCAGCCAATTAAATCCAGTTTATGCATATCTGCCAGTACAAGCGCTAGCCAGTCAAACCGCGTGTATGCTGGGAGAGACTACGCAGGTAATTTCCTCATATTCCAAAAGGGAGGGAAAATTCATTATAACGGTAGTAAATCACCCGGTGCTGAATGATCAGTCTCTGTTCATCTACCTGGATACAAACCGGAGGAGCGAGGCATGGAGGGAGGTGGCAGAGACAGTGGGTGAAACTGGTAGGTTTTCGCCTGTTGGGGATTTTTTCCAGTTTACTTCGTTTTAACATTGATATTGCTTTGTATGTCGGGGGCAAGAGATTCATGCGATTGGTTGTTGGTCACGTTGCTCGCAAAAAAAATCCCCAAGCTTCAGACACGCCGACCGCCAACGTCAACGCACGCTGCGCGGACCAGTAGCGTAGGCAGAAATGTACTTTAGGGTGGGCCTGTAGAAATATAGGGTGGGCCAGATTTTTCTTCTGCGCATCAGAAGCTAACAACAGTCCCCGTCGGTACCGGTGGCAGATTACTTTTCCTTGGAATATGTTATGAATTGTCAGGTGTCCTTGGGTGCTTTGAAAGGCGCCCC
This sequence comes from Pseudochaenichthys georgianus, assembly GCF_902827115.2. Taxonomy (NCBI): domain Eukaryota; kingdom Metazoa; phylum Chordata; class Actinopteri; order Perciformes; family Channichthyidae; genus Pseudochaenichthys; species Pseudochaenichthys georgianus. The sequence goes on from NC_047506.1 coordinate 34,536,835, forward strand.
TAAATAGAATGAATTATCATTATTATTTATTATCTGAAACGATTTAATAACTTTTAAAACTTTTTCCAGTCACTTGCCCCATGCATTCAGCAGCAGCAGGCCATTCACTTTGATTTTTACCCCGTTATAAATGTCATTATTTCGACAATAAAGAAATGCTACATAAACGTTATCTTCCACGTTTTATCTAACCATCTCCGTTTACACCATTTCAATATGTTTTGAAAGAGAACTCTCTCTCTCTCTCTCATCTGCGTGCGGGGGCGGGGCCTCACAGACACGCTGCATCTCTCGCTCACAGACATGCTGCAGCGCTGTGCAGTGTGCACACAGTTCTGCCAGTAATGAATATTACATTTTGTGAGGAAACTTTTCCACCAATAATTCCAATAAGTATTCACTTCAGGTTTACGAAAGTAACTGTACTCAGATTACTCGTTTTTCAAATGTAACGCCAGCTGAATATACTTGATTTATTGTATTCTGATTACGTAACGCCGTTACAACGCAACCCTGTGTAAGGGTGAGTGCAAGCATTTTCGTTAAAACTAGTACCTGAGTGCAACGGAAGTTGAAGCTTCTGTGACGGAGTAGTGGTGGTCTAATGGATAGTGAGGTGGGCTGCAGATTGGAAGGTTCTGAGTTCAAATCCCGCCTGGAACACCACCACTAGTGTGCCCTTGAGTAAGGCACTTAGCCCTCAGTTACTCCAGGGAGAATGTCCCTGTAATTGGTAATTGTAAGTCGCTTTGGATAAAAGCGTCAGCTAAATGAAATGTAATGTAATGTAACGGAGTCGAAGGTCCTAGACCTAGAGTCTTCCAGGGCCTGGAGGCGAGCATCGATAGCTGCCAGGGATTGCAGGGAGCCGGCCACGCTACTCTCCATAAGGGGTGTGTTGTTATTATTATGGTGTTATATAGGGTGTGGATTTTGGAGGTGGACGGGATCCTGGAGGGCTCGACTTCCTGCCCTTTTTTACCTCCGCGGCGGCTGCGGCCGCGTCCTCGCCCTGCTCTCTGGGGAGCTGACTGGAGCTGCTGCCCCGGACTGGGGAGCTACGCTGGAGACCTGGTCCGAGGGCTCTCGGAGTTGAGAGAGAGTGAGGCCTAGGGCTGTGGGAATGCACTGCTGCAGGAGCCGGGCGATGAGGAAGTCTGCCTCTGTTGGTAAGCCGCTGTGGGGAGCCGAACCGGCATCGGAGACTTCCAGAGAAGGTTCGTGTTCCGAATTGTCCGAGTTGGACATCTTGAGCTAATTGTTTCTTACGGTTTTTCTCATGAGGAGGAGTATTGTAGTACTACCCCGGCGTGTAGTCACCTGAAATTACAACGGATAGGGAGGAAGAGCAGGTATTTAAGGAATTTAGCCTGTGCAGCAATTGGCTGCTGAGGGGTGACGCCCTCGTATTTAATGAGGGGGGAAGGGAGCAATAGAGTGACGTGTAAGTGACTCATGTTAGGTCTTCCTTATTGAACTTGCGCTAAAGCTTTCATTTCATACACTCTTCTGGGGAATGTCTCACAAACTAAAACCTAAAGTAGACATGAACATGGCAGTATACACTTATATAATGGTTAAAGTCAACCAATTTGACAATAATCCACTTGATAGACTGAAGATATTTGACACAAAGTATTAATAGTCAAAGGAAAGTTAAAACCAATATCACGTTTCCTAAGTTATTAATCCAGATTTACCCTGGTGGTCTGTCACTTCAGCCTGAAACAACATCCTCCATCATATTGGCAGATAAACTCATTTAAAACAGATTTTTCAATATTCTTTATAAGTTAGTTACGCATAGAAAATGAAAATGCATGTTTAATAATCTACACATCTGGGTTTAAAACTTTTATTTCAGATATTGTGCATGGCACTGTTACTCTCACTATTGAACAGAACAGAGACATCATTAATGTTATTAACACATGTGCTTCTCCTAATGTTACCAGTAAAATGTCTGCTGTGAAATTGTAATAGTTTTTGTAATCCTCTGACTGAGCATTCAGTATATTTATGTTGAAAAGTAAAGTAGGTAAAATCATGAAAATGTAAGAAAAATACTAATTGATAAATGTCCGAGGCTGTGAGTGTAATAATGTAACATGTGCAATCATTTGATTATTAGTATCACTCATGTATTCATGTGAAAGCAAGATTAAATGCTGTAGTTGGTAGTTGTGTAACTTGTGAGATTCTCACTAATGATTTTTTTAATTGAGTATTGAATATGTTGTCCATTAATTGAATAATTGGTTTGTAAAAAATAATGAATGTTCAATTAAAACCAGAGCCTGAAAACCTCTTCTACACCGCAACCACGATATACCGGGGGGAAAACGCGTCATCTGCAGGAAACAGCGTCTGAGGGCATCTTAATATTCAATAAACTATGAATGTTTTATATCCATGTAATGGGAAGAAACTCAGCTAACCGATAATTTTTATTTATTTTTTCAAAAAAAAACACAAAGCTAGCGCTGAGTCTATGAATTAGCCACGAGCGAAAAATGCTAACGGAGTGTTGCACAGAAACTCACTCATAACACCCTTATTACTTATCGTAGCTGCACGCAGAATCGATGGGTACATACATCATCACTCCACGATAAGAACTCGCAAAGCTATTAACAAGAACAGACATCAAAACATGTGACGCACGCTAGGTAGCTAAAACGACAACATGGCTCACCTTGGTCGTTGTCTGGTCAAAAGTGGTCTTCAATGGCATTAAAACGATAAAAACGCTGCTTTAGTTAATCCATAGGTTAATCCAATGTGTCTGTGTCCCTTTGAAATGATTTCTGATCCATAAGCAATAAACCTGCTTTTCCGTTTCCAGATGTCAGAGCAAGAGATGGGTTCACTCTGATGCAAACCTGCATGCGCAAAGCCCCCACCTTATTTGTATTACCATGTGTGTATGTTCTTATTATACATCCATGGTGTGTATGGGGAAATTCCCCTTTGATTCTATTGGCTCTAACGGTCAAAAAGAGATGTTAATCACCAAAATCGACCAATGGGTTCCAGAGAAACGGTAAAAACGGTCATTTCCACCCAAATCACCTCAGAGGTGGAGTTCTTTTTGCTAAACCTCTCTAAAAAGGTAAAATGTCACTTGTTTTGCATCAATCTTAATACAGGGTACTTATTATATGTTGTACTTTGGATTCCTAAAGCTTTTAGTCTACCATCCAAGGGTAGTTTTCACTATAAGTAAAAAAGAATTTTTGGACGGACACTATTTATTTACAGTTTTTTACTATGTTCAATCTGAATTTTCTTTCAAATAAAAAACATCTATATTGATTCTGACTTTTCTACATCCAACTCACAGGTTTATCATTACTTTGAGAAAAAAGATTATTAATTTAACCCTTTTAGAAGGGAAGATATGGTAATTTGTTCTGGGAATGTCATTTTCGATCCTGATACCTGAAAAACAGGCTCAGGGCTTAACGGGTTCAAATGTGCTTGGTGACTAGAAGGAAAGTCAATTTTCTCATTGAGATGCTATCACTTTTTTTTGCAATATTTTTTCAACATATTGTTTCAAGTCTAAAACGTTCATGTTTTATTTTTTTAAATCTTAATGCATTTTGAATACAACAATCTAAATGTGTAAAGTAATTTAAGGAGTCAAATACCTTTTTTCATAGTCTGGCTTTTACGTACACTATTTCCCTCTCTGTAGAAGTAAAAATAGGTTTATAGAAGATACTTAAGTAAAGTACCCCAATGTTCTCGTTTGACAGTATTTGAGTTAATTTGGCATTTCATACTTGACACACGTAATTATTTTTCGCTTGGTCCTCCTTGTCTACAGGTGGCAGCAGTGCTAGCCTGCTGTAGCTACAGTGCATGCTGGGAGCTGGGTCGCCGCCCTAGCAACAAGCTGCATAGATAAAACATCCGCCCTGTTTTACCCATCATCAACGGGTCCCGTTTAGGAATAAGGATATTTTAACGTGAGCTTTTCCCCCTTTTTTAAATGGACAGTTTGCAAACAGGGGATCCACGGTATCTGAAAAGGTAACGGCTGCTAACGCTAGCTTGTTTACGTTTGCACCGTGAGGGAACAGGTCGATGAGGCAGCAGGATGCTCAGCTGTTCAGTGATAGCCTAACGGGACATTTAAATGAGTGACTGCTAAACTAACTCTGTTACACATATTCGTGTTACAAATTTGAATGTATTTCTGTGCAAGAACAGAATTAACAACACTACAGTTAGCATCATATTAGTAGGATCTGTCTGAGGGTGTGTACGTAAAGAAAAATCGATTAAACGTGACGTAACGTTATCAATGAAAAAACCTGCAGCCACCATCGAAATTAGTAACTAAACTAATGACAACGATTCAGGTTTATTAAACAATACTGTCTTGCTTGTTTGTTTGTTTTTACACCCCTACAAAAATACTCTAATGTGTATGTTCAGGGGAAGATGGTGAATTAATCTGAAATATGAGTGAAAATTAACTAAATTACATTTAGTATTAAAACTGCGTATCATCTAACGTTTGAAAGTACTTGTAATTAGCTCAGGTAATTGCATATCGGTTGGTACATTTTATATTTTTTGCTAAACTACATTATTTTCCAACTTTAGCCACAATATTATTTTAGATATGAATTAATTATACCAAAAAAAGCCACACATTCATCAGCTGCAAAATGTTTATGATAAATATGTCATAATTAAAGTCCCAAATAGTTTATGTTTTTAAAAACCCTTCTGATGATTCTGACATCATCTGGTTAGCTCTTCTTAATCATGACCCTGACACAAGGGATAAACGGGTATTCAAAGAAGCAGAGTATTTCTCATGATGCTTGCCTCCTTGTTTAGCTGAAGGGAGATGAAAGGGTTAAACACAGTGAGGACTGGCAAATGTCGTCACAACTGTATGCAAACACATCATACACAATTTCTCAAACACATACCATTTATCGAGTACACAGATGTACATCTGCTATATTTAGCCTATAAGCAATATTAATGTATTTTATATTACTGTGCTATACTGTTGGAATACATATTTGAGTTTAGCTTACTTTGTGTCTTTATGACCAACAGGAAAGTAAAGGGCTGTACTCTCGATGTACACCCCACTGAGAGGGCTCTTATCGTTCAATATGAGGTGGAGGCCACTGTCCTGGGAGAGCTGGGGATCCCAATGGTTGGAGAACGCAAAGAGTGTCAGAAAATGTGAGAATCAAACTTAAGACAAATTATGATTGTGTGTCAAACAATATCAATCTGATTCTGTATCATGATTTCAATTTCTTCTATAAGTCTGAGAGCCAGTGTTATTCTCAAAAGCTGTAATTTCCCTTGATCTATATGTTTGTGCTCCCTACAGTATTCGTCTGAAAAGCCTGAACGCCCACACAGATACGGCCTCTTTGGCCCGAAAGGTCGTGGAGGAATGTCGACTGATTCACTCTTCCAAACTCCTCGAGGTGGAGCAGCTGCTCTTTTATTTGCAAAACAGAAAACAGTCAAATGGTATTTATAATCACTACTTTATAACAACATAGATGTGTCTGTAGTAACACAACTTTTCTTAGGAAAAGGTATACGTGGAAGTAATTTGTCTTTGTGATGCTGAATTGAACCTTTCACAGACAACCAAGAGAAGAAACACATCTCATCTCGAGAGCTCAAACCTTACACAGGAGTGGAGGTAGAAGCTAAGCTTTACAGTACAATATGTTTGTGAAAACAGTTCTGAAGACATTTGCCAGTCCTCACTATGTTTAACCCTTTCATTCCCCTTAAGCTGGACGAGGAGGCAAGCATCAACAGCATCGATGAGTATGTGGAGCTGCTGTATGAAGACATCCAGGAGAAGATCAGAGGAGCCACCCTCATCTTCCAACTAGCTCGAAACCCAGACAACCTGGAGGAACTCATACAGAACGGTACATTGAATACATACTGCGTCGTGCAGCGAAAGTACATTTACAGCATGTTGTCCATATTTACATTTAATCTGTCAAATGGTCAAGTAACTTAGGTTGACACACCATGTCTGGTACATTCCAGCTTTGTTTCAGATTTGAATCATCTAAAGCAGGGGTGTCAAACTCAAGGGGGTGTCAAATCCGGCCCGCGACCTAATTTTATGTGGCCCGCAAGAGCTTGCAAAGAACATAATATACAATACAATTGGTGTAATTGTTGAATATTTACTTTCAATGATTTGCCCTAGACTTCTGCTTTCAGACGTAGTTATCTAGGAAGGTATTACCAGAACTGATAATAATCCAATGCAGGGCCAACAATGTAATAGAATACATTATTTCATATATATTATATATTTACATTTATAAAACGGACAAGTCAAATCAAGCAATCTGATTGGTTCTTAGCCGTGATATACTGAGCGTATACCACGGGTAGAATCGTAAGTTACTTTTCACAACAAGTCAGTATCCCTCCGCGTCTGAGAAAAACAGTATACCGTTGGGCTGAAAAGCAAACTGTCTGCTTCGCGTCGGGCCGAACCACGCCCCTTAGCTGTAATATAATGAGCATATACCACGGCCTGTCGTGAGCTATTGCTTAAATGTATATTTATATATAATTAAAATTACAACCGGCCCTTTGAGTGCAACCATAATGCTGATGTGGCCCGGGATGAAATTGAGTTTGACCCCCCTGATCTAAAGTGTAGCGTTGCTTTGTTCACAGTATGGCGACAAAGCTAGTCATTTCCAATAGAAACTGATGACATAAGTCGACAAATTGATGTGCAACCTTTGTCACTACAAATGATAGTTGAGCTGGTCTCACACTTTTTTTCAGCGTCCAATGACGCGGTGAAGTGTCAACCAATCATAGTCTTTTGTTTCACAATTTTGGACTTCCCATTTTTAACGCCATAACACTTTAAAAGCAAAAATGTATAGCTAGCCACCCTGTTTTTTACTTTGCTTCTTTTAGCGTCAACAATAATAATAATAATAATTCATTACATTTTTATTAGAGCGCTTTTCCAGGTGCTCAAAGCGCTTTACACGACATATTACACATATAACAGTTATTACTGTGGACAATACCCACAGGACCAAATTAGGGTGAAGTGTCTTGCCCATGGACACAACGGCCTAGTAGTAGAAGTAGTATTTGGCAGTACACAAGTATAATTCAGGTCTCGGGTATTGTTTAGGCAGTGGTATCAAAACATTTCTAACAAGACCAAGTTCTACTGGCATATTGATCACTTCAGGGTACAAGAGAGCACAAAATAAAAGATAAATAAAAGATATTTCATGAAATGTAACTTTCCTCTTAATAAAAGGATTCCCATTTTACTAAGTATTATGTGAACAATTTCTAAATAACAATATCAAGTTTTAACATGAATGTGGTCGCGAAGGTCAGCAACGGTCAGCAACGGTCTGCAATATGTTGTTATAAGCAGACCCCAAATGTAGTATAAACAGATCCGCCTCTGCGTTCCGCTGTCCATTTTGTACTATTTCTGTCCCTTTACATACTGAAGCTGTTTGACAAAACTGTTGTGAAGCGCATGCAGGGAAAGGCATGTGAATGGCCTTCGTCTGTTTCTGGCCATCCAGTGACTGTTGGTATGATGACTATCTGTGTGACATCTGAGCAGACTCCATCTCCAGAGGAAGATCTTGAAATGTGGTTGACAGCTCTAAAAAAGTCAAGGATGAACTTTGATGCTCAATTATTCAGAACGTGTTCATTTTCTGAAAAGAAACTTTTCCTGAAAGTGGATCCAATAGCTAAAGTTGAAAAGTGCAGCCATATTCCAAATTCTCAAGCTAAAACTGGATTTTTTTACAAAAACGTTTTGTTTTGATAGAGTATTGCTTGAGTGTCTGACTTGTATCAGCATGTCCTCTCTGCTCCCCTTTTAAAGAAAACAAAGCTCAGCTTCACTTCTGCTCCCTTCCGTGACAACCGGGCTGTTTCTCTCACAACAGCACGAAGCCATCATCCTGTGCTGCCTCGGTGAGATGGTACAGCTTCATTTGTATCTGTCATAACGCGTCGTCTGCTCACTCTGTCTGCCGCACCGCATCAACCGGTCCAATGTTGATAATAGCATAATAGCAGAGTGTTCGTGTGAACCCAGAGGAATGGGGTCAGGGTGGAAAGCGGAGACAAACCTTGGGACGCACGTCTTTAGGTTGAGAAGCACCCATCGCTCAAAATCCTCAGGAGCCTCCGACCTCATCGCATTCCCCCACGCTTCTTCAAATTAACCTCCAGCTGCACCGCCCTCTGCGCAATCTGACTCTGATTGAATTCCACATACAGACACTTTTGTTTTACTTTCTCATCTGTAGTCATTCCTTATTATCTTGCCTTCTCTTTGTTTGACCTTTTCTTAATTTCTGTGTCTTTATTGACATGTTTTTGTTTGTTCGCCATCGACAGAGGCGGCCATTGGAGCCCTGGCCAGAGTATTGAGGGAGGACTGGAAGCAGAGCGTGGACCTGGCAACAACCATCATCTATGTCTTTTTCTGCTTCTCCAGGTAAACCTGCTTTTCTATAAAAACCCAAAGTTTCAGCTTCTGATTTATTTACACTGAACAAAAATATAAACGCAACACGTTTGTTTTTGCTCCCATTTTTCATGAGATGAACTCAAAGATCTAAAACATTTTCTATATACACAAAATAACCATTTCTCTCAAATATTGTTCAAAAATCTGTGATAGTGAGCACTTCTCCTTTGCCGAGATAATCCATCCCACCTCACAGGTGTGGCATATCAAGATGCTGATTAGACAGCATGATTATTGCACAGGTGTGCCTTAGGCTGGCCACAATAAAAGGCCACTCTGAAACGTGCAGTTTTGCTTTATTGGGGGGGTCTGGGGGGGGTCCGAAAACCAGTCAGTATCTGGTGTGAGGGGTAGGGTTAGGGTTAGGGTAATGTTGTGAATTGAGTGGCCCATGGTGGTGGTGGGGTTATGGTATGGGCAGGTGTATGTTATGGACGACGAACACAGGCCACTCGATTCACAACACTACCCTAACCCAGTGGTTCTCAAACTTTTTCTGTCATTCCCCACTTTGAACAGGTGGGCCTTTTCAAGCCCCACCTGTTCCTCATCGCTCCAATAAAATGGTAGGCCAAGCTTAAAATTGTCAAATGTATCGTTCTATAACAGGGGTCTCCAACTTTTTTTAGGATGAGGGTTACTTTCAAAAAATAAAACAAGTCGTGAGCTACTTTTACTCCTCTTTTTTGTTTTTTTTGCAGTGTATATATTTAGCACATTTTAACATTATTATATGCTACCTTTAACCTTTGAGTGCTGTTTGGGTCTGTGGGACCCGTTTTCAGTGTTTACTAAAATGTATGCAATTTAATTATTTTAACCTGCTTTATTTGGTGGTGGACGTCAGATCCTCGAGGGTCCGGGGGCATGCACCCCCAGGAAGATTTCTTTTAAATGTTGAAGTTAAATGCATCAATCTGGTGCACTTTGAGCTAGGGCTGCTCAATTAAATCGTATTTTAATCGCAATTACGATTTTGGCTTGCAACGATTATGAAAACAACATAATCGAAATAAAACGATTTTATTTATTTTTTAAATAGGTTTTTCAGTTGAATTATACTTAAAGTTCAGGGTAATCAACTGTTAAAAACATACTTTTCAAATTATTTTCTTCAATAAATTGATGTTTTTCAAATTAAATGGTTAATCGTTTTTAATAATCGTGATATCAATTATTGACCCAAATAATCGAGATTATGATTTTTGCCATAATCGAGCAGCCCTACTTTGAGCCCAACATGAATTTATGGATACAGCTCTCAACACTGATGAAAGGGAGCTGTATACTTTTCAATAATCCAAACATCTTTAGAATATGATCACAACAAATCATTTAAACTTGTTTATTCTTATCTTATGTTACCTAGTTAGCATTCTTTCTTTTTATTTATGCATATTTGACTAATCACTCCCCTTTTAAACTTTTTACTGTCCTATAGTACACATTGGAATGATTTCTCACTTTATTTTGTACAACTTTATTAAATAGATAAAGGTGTGCTCTCTCTCTTGCTCTCTCTCTCTCTCTCGCTCCACATTGCTTTTCTTCCCGACTGCAACGCTGTTGTGTGTGTCTGTGAGAGCGTTTCACACGTGTGTATGAGAGATTTTTACCAGTGGCGAGCCTGTCTCTGAGGGCCTAAGATATTCTACAAAATAATATTTAAAAACATTAAAACAAATTATATTTTTCTTTATATATTTTTTTTAAATATGTTTTTAGTAATATTTGTCAATAGTTTTACCAAAAATAACTTGATTAAATTGTATTTAAAATAACATTTCCAAAGAATTAAATCCTTTGAATCTGCCTATTCAGTTTCTGTTTGAATGTGAAGGGTTAAATGAAAGAAGCTCCTCTCTGCGAGTCTGTGAAGACAGGAGCTGATTGGACGTCCAGCTATGAATTCACAGAGGGCCAGCTATAGTAACTGAACGAGAGTAATGTCAAATGACAGTACAATTGACCAATCATATCTTCCCTCTAAATGGGTGGACTTTATTATCGCGGACTTTATGACAAGTTCCGCCCGCTGTGAAACGTTTCTTGTTTCCATAGCAACAACAACTGTCAACAGCGTAAACTTGCCTTCAAAATAAAAGCATGCCAAATTACACTTAAGACATACAACTGCAACGAAAGTAACAAACACAATATCCTTTTCAATTTCAAAGAACACAACTTGGGTTATCTACAGGTGTTGTTTTGTGTGGTAGAGGGTCGCTTTTCATTGATACGTTTTGCACCCCGGGCGGGCCGTTGTTTTTGATATTCCACCAGTGTATAAATAATAAATAAATGTGAAAAAAAAATGTAAAAAAAAAAAATTTGAATTTTTTTTTTGTTTTTGTTTTTTTCGCGACCTACCTATCACATCTCTGCGCCCCACCAGTGGGGCGCGCCCCACACTTTGAGAAACGCTGCCCTAACCCTACTCCTACCCCTCACACCAGATAATGACTGGTTTTCGGACCTCCCCAGACCCCCCCAATAAAGCAAAAATGCACGTTTCAGAGTGGCCTTTTATTGTGGCCAGCCTAAGGCACACCTGTGCATTAATCATGCTGTCTAATCAGCATCTTGATATGCCACACCTGTGAGGTGGGATGGATTATCTCGGCAAAGGAGAAGTAATCACTATCACAGATTTTTTAACAATATTTGAGAGAAATGGTTATTTTGTGTATATAGAAAATGTTTTAGATCTTTGAGTTCATCTCATGAAAAATGGGAGCAAAAATAAAAGTGTTGCGTTTATATTTTTGTTCAGTGTATATTGGGTGTTTGTGATCGCTTTTATGTTATTTTTTTATTTGTTGTTTTTGTTTGCATACAAAGACCTTGACATATCCAAATGTGCTATATGTGCTGCAGTCCTTAAACTTGGAAATGAGTTTTGCACTGCCTGTTTCCTCAATGTTAGTAAAAAAAAAATGGTTACATCCATGTGGTCAAAACAAGCTTAACATATTCTATATCTAAATAACTACACTGATTGCATTTACGCCTCAAACTTGTGCTAGTACCATAAACTATCATTCCAATTTTCAATAATGTATTTAAATAATCTTGGTTACTTTTGAAAAAGGGAACTAGCGTCATGCTAACTTTCTGGTTAACATGCAAAAGTACTTAATCCCTAAATCCTTCCATATTTGTTGAGTTGGTATTAAACGCAACATGGCTGTGGATTTTGAGGATGCCGGTTTAAAGTATTGCCTTAAGTCGTTTAAAAACTTAATTTATCGTCTTCAATGTTTCATGGTTGCATGGGTCTGCATTATGTACATGTATTCATTAACCCATGCCCACTGCCAAAGACTTTTACTGTCAGGGACAGACGACCAATGTAGTACAAACAGAACCGTGTGCTTGTAAACGTGCACTTTAATACTTTGTGATCCGGCTCACAGTTGTTGATCCAGTTCACCCCAAAGGTGTTGGAAAGGTGTTCAAAGGTGTTCAAGTCAGACAGTCAAGACACTTGAAAAAAAAATGCAAGGGCTGCATTTTCATGTAAACAGGAAAGGGACTAGTATTAAGAATTCCCTGTTATTGGGCCCAAGAAGCTGAAACAAGGAAAATAAGCTTAAATCAACAGAACACAACTTCACATTCTTTTGTATTTGCAGCACAAAGCCAGTAAACCAGAATAAGGCAGTTAAACATTTTTAAGAGCCATATGGTTGCCTCCTTGTGTGCAGTAATGATACATTTATGTTGTAACATCACTGACCCACACCCCCAATTGCCTCTGCTCTCTTTTCTTTTTTACTGCTCTCCCTCTTTCTTACAGTAGTCATCCACCTTTTGGCAGCATACCTAGTACTGAAGTTTCACTCTCCAACTGGGGGTTAGGAAACACTACAATTAGCCCTTGCTAGAATAATACATAAATGTCTGTCAGAGCTGATTTAGGCAGCGAGAGGACGTGTTCTTCTGAAAACTGATCGTCACTCTTGGCTCCTTTCCATCTCCATGTTATGCTGTTTGGATTGTGGAACTGTTCAAGTTGGACTGATTATAAGTCGGACCAGGACGTACTGTTTGACTGAATGTGTTTTGACTTTGACAGTTTACTTTGTAAACTACTTCAGGGGTGACGGATTGGGTCATTTTAGTGACAGCTCCCAGCTGGAATCCTCAAATCAAGGTGGATTTTTCAGTTTTTAAAACAATTTTGGATAAATGTTATTTTTCTCTTTCTCTCCCTCTTATTTTTCTCCTCTAGTTTCTCCCAGTTCCATGGCCTGGTCACACATTTCAAGATCGGAGCCCTGTGTATGAATATTATTGAGCATGAGCTGAAGAGATACGACCTCTGGCAAGACGAACTACAGAAGAAGAAAAAGGCCTATATCCTTTTTAAGAGTCATACAAGTGGAACATCTTTTTTATTTGAAAGCCATTCTATAACAAATCCAATACAAATATAAAATATGTTTTTTAAATGGAACTCAAGCTTGGCACAATACTAAACCTGGAGACATTTGTAATGATGCAGTATAAGATGACACTGTTTAAGGCTTTTTGTATAAAATGTAGTTCCTTGACTTATAACACATGAAGAATTCTCCGAGAACCAAAATCTGAAAAAGGAACATGAGAAGTCTTTTAGAAAGTACCAGAGCCTTCTGGTCAAACAAGAGCATCTTCTCAGAGGTAACTGTTGAGACGTTTTTGTTCAATGTATCTATCCCATACTGTAGTTATCAGAACATGTTTGTTTATGGAACACTTCTAGAATATGTATGTTCAATGCACTTGTGCAGGTTTAACAACATTTGTCTTAAAGATGTGAAAATGTACCTGATGTGCATTATTGATTAATTCATTTATTAAGCAGATCAAGAAGAATAGTTGTTTCAAACTTCTCCAATTTCACAATTGCTGCTTTCTTCTGTTGTTTTATTTTTCAAACTAAATGGATAGACAAAACAACGTGTTCAACATTGATAGAAACGGCTGACTAATGAAATATCAATTAAAAAATGTTTTGTCGAGGACTCAAGAGGCACACTTAAACTAAAATAGATATAACTTACAAAAGCAAGAAAACACAGCCAGGGAGTATAAGTGAGTTGCAGCGAGATTACTGTCCACGTTTTCCTGCCTGACCCTGTGGTCTCTGACACGTTTCCTCCTGCAGTTGCTCTGGGCCTGCTGCTGAACCTGGCTGAAGACACCCGCACAGAGCTGAAGATGAGGAATAAAAACATCGTCCACATGCTGGTGAAGATCCTGGACCGGGAGGACGAGGAGCTGCTGTTGGTGGTTGTCTCCTTCCTCAAGAAGCTCTCCATCTTCCTGGAGAACAAGAATGATATGGTGAGACAGGGAGTTATTTTTTTGTTAAAGGTCCCATGTCATGCTTTTCCTGTTATTACCCGTCCCCTTGTGTTATGTAGCTTTTTCTGCATGTAAACGGTCTGCAGAGTCACAAACCCTCAAAGTACACCCCGTAGCGAGTAAAACTCTAACACAGAAAAGACCTGTCTGTGCTGCCCCAGAACGCCTCGTTGGAGATTCCTCTTTTTCCATTGTTTACTTCTTGGGTATAGTGACGTATTACGTTACGTTTGATTAAGATATATAGTAGCTTTATTAAGTGTCACCTATAGAGTGCTTCAGGCATGATGTATTTCTCCAAGCTGACTTGGAATGTTCAGAAAGCCAAAGGGATATTTCATTTGGATTTCAGATTATTGTAGAAAGTAACTTCTGTGGTAAACAAAATGTTTTGATGGTTACCCGATTGGTTTGGGGAGACATATTTACTCCACTTCAGTGGTGGTGTTTAATAATTATCATTTTTTTGTGTCGACTTCAAGGATCTAGAATTTTTTCATGTTGCTTTGATTCATTGCTATGTCAAACATGACATGTACAGTATCATGGCTTTTGAAAGTAATTTAATTCATTAATCTAGAAAAAGGATTCATCTTAAATAAATATTTCTAAAGGCTTAAAACTACTAAAACATAGGCAGTAGGATTATTTTAATCATGCATTTTTAAATCTCAAAATATATATTTTTAAATAAACACCTCTCACATTACAGTATATTTTTTACTTTAATTATGAGTGGCTTTAAAATGTCTTATAATATTATGTCTAGAACTGAGAGAACCATGTATGATTATAACAAAACATTTGAATCTAACTTTTAATAATGATTTCAGTGTCTGCGGTGGCAGCCATTGTTTGAAATGAAGGGCGTCAGTGTGCTGTTTTGACTTTTTACCAACTAATCTTCTTTCTATACATCTCTAATGAATGTGTTTTTTACAACGTTGTTTTTGAGACATTTAACTCAATTAGTAAAGTTAAGAGGAAACAATCTTTCTTTATTTGTTCTGTAAAAAACTCTCAAAGTCACTTTGACAAATGGCCTTCCCCCAGAAGAAATGCCGGTTGAAACCACGCTTATCAAATTTCAATGTAATAAATGCTTAGAATGTCCGCTTTTGGTCACGTGTCCCCCAGCGCTCGTACGGGCACCTCAGCGCTCTGACTTCCCCTAATCCAGCCCCACCTGGTTCCAATCTCACTCAGTTTGCAGGACGTTATCAAAGCCAGACCCTGGTAGGAACTGGTTTTATCTCCTTGTTTCCCCCTCAGTGTATCTTTGATTCAGATTAAAGAACCCTTCAGGGGGTTTGGACCCACTCAAGCAGGGAAATAGTGGTTTCAACACTTTCACTCTGTTGAGTATATCAGTTTACACAAGGGGAAATATGTTTCCATTTAAAGACATGGGTGTTTAATTGATTAAATTAAAGAGTGATCACTTAATTATGCTGTATATCAGGTTTTATTTACTCAAATGTGTTGTGACTTTCTCCAAATCAGATATGTCTCCCAAAACAGTGTGATGAGTTTATGTTGCTGTCGCTGTCACTAATGGAAGGGGAATGTCAGTGGTAATTGACGCAGGCTGCAGTTGATTATGCTGCTCAAGGTCTGGTTTGTGATGGTGCGACTGGAGCTGGTTTTGCGCACAGTAGCAGCGAGTGCGTTTTAACTGGGAGCAGGTTGCGTCACTGTGATATCTGGATGTGGAGGGACCACAGCGGAGGGGAGACGGGCATGTTAACAAGCGGCACCGGCTGACGAGCACTGCTGCATCACTCTGACAGTCATATTGACAGCATGCATTCCAAACAACACCACGCTGTGCACCTTTTCACACATCAGAGTTCCTCTACAGAGTCGCTGGGGCGTGACTTTGTGTTTTAGTCTTAGTTCCGTGTCATCAGCTCAACACCTCCACCTGCCTGTAGATCATGTGAACCTTGTCCAAGCTTGTCACCAGGTTATTAGAAAAGTAAAGGCAAGATGTCAATATGTTATGCACATGTTTACTAATGTTATTTGAGTGTTCTAATTCATCATATTTCAAATAAATCATAACCTTCCTGTATTTAATGCAGGCGTGTTAATGGGTGGCAGGTCTGAACAGTTAAGACTGACAAATAATGTAAAAACAATTTTAACTTTTTGTGGAATAATTGAATGCAAACGTTCTGCCCATGTATATTTTAAGTCTGCAAAAAATAGATAACCAAATTATCTTTTTATTATTCTCTTCAAACGTCATCTTTTAAGCATTTCAGCTGTAGAAATGTCATCCATTATGGTCTTTTCTTTTGTGGGAAATACCGTTTTGAACTGCTTAAAACTAAATGAAGTATGCTTGATAATATTAGTGGTTTTAGATCTATAAAAAATATGTTCCGATATTCCAATAAAAAAAAAAAAAATGTTGTTCTCACACTGCTCACACATGTACAAAACATTTTCCAAATATTAATATAAATGCATGGTGGCAACTTGTTTGTGCTTCCCCAAGCTGTTGCACGACTCATATACTGGCCTATCGACTGCTAGTATTATGCATTGTTACAGGTGCCAGTTCTCGCCTGGAGCAGAACCTCAAAGTCTTCGTTTCACTTGTCCGTTGTCTGCAGGCTGAAACGTTTGCCGTGGAGAAGCTTGGTCGGCTGGTTCCCTGCGAGCACGAGGAGCTCCTGAGCACCAACCTACGCCTCCTGCTCAACCTCTCCTTCGACACGACGCTGCGCAGCCACATGGTCCAGGCAGGACTCCTTCCCAGATTCTCGTCACTGCTCGGTAATACGTCTTACTGTTTACTGATGACTGTTTGTATTCCTGTAGTTGTGTTTATGCTGGTTCATTGTGTGTATTTATCTGTGTGTGTATGACTGAGGCTGTCCTGTCTGTATTTGCATCAGGGGAATCACTATTTCAGGATTTCACTCCTCAAAACAGACACATGACAAAGAAACACTCATCCATCCTCAGCCGGCGGTGGAGCCTCTAATCTGTTATTACTGCGGCGTACTTGCAGGTGCCGCTTTTACGCAGCACCCAGGCCTCTGGTGGCCATTACAGCAGTGACCTCCTGAAATCGGCAGAGCGTGCGATCGTGCGTTGTCTCATCCGCAAGGTCGTGTGACACAGTCAGAATCATATCTGACAGGCCTTTTGAAGCCTCTCAAGGGGAGGCTCGGGTAACGGCGCATAATTAATGTAATATATTTGTTAGAATAACATGCCAGAGCCTCTGCACAAATGTTGTTTTTACAGGAGCGAGCCGGAGAGGTGGAGAGGTCTTCAGAGATTTAGGGAAGGAGGGCTGTTTTTTGGGAAGTGGAGGGGTGGGGGCTGCTCATACAGGAAGCAAGGCACACACATAATATAAGTTAACAGTGAAATATTACGCCTGCTCACAGTTTTGACACTGTTGAGTTTGCCTGTATTTGTGTGTTTGCGTATGTGTGTAATGCCCTCTGTATGTGAGCCCATGCGTCATTAATCATCTGCTTCACTGTCGACTGTCCTCCTTTTCAACTGACACACTCTACGCATGAGGACTTTGGTCTTATCTCTAGGAGAGAAGACAGGGGGGGGGGGGCGTGTTTATCAGCCTTCACCCTCGCCATCCAGACCTGACCCCAGGTCAGGACCCCTGATGATGAGATGAAAGTGGAGCAGGAGCCTCCACTTGTCATCATCACCATCATCACATCCCAGTAGATCCATCCCATCAACACTTGAGCTCAACTTAAAGTTTGATTAATGTTTACAGAAAGGGCAGAAATAATGAATTGTTTAGTTAATTAACAGAACTATATTAAAAAAAAAAAAAAAAATAGTTCAAGTAATTTGGAAGGAAACATTCCAAAGATTGGTTTTGGGCAGTTGGTCTGGCGAGAAAAAAGGCACTTTGACTCGATGGCTTTTTTGCGTCAGCATAGCTCATTTTGTGTCCATTCATGAAGATTTCTTGTAAATATCCGTGCGTAGCTTTCACTCATACACATATGATAAAACCCAGTTAAAAGTTTCAATCTTTGAGCACAGGGGCCGTCAAGCAGGACAATGATGCCACGTCGACTGTACGCACGGACCGAAAAGAGCTGTCTGCATCCGTATGTCCAAAATACCGCCTGTAATATAATTCAAACATTTCTTTACCTCTTAACCCTTTAATACTTAATCAGATTATCTTTTTTCCCTTGTTGGGTTCCACTATTAAAGACTAAAGAATTAATTTACAATTACATAGGTGATATATTAATTAGCAGATTAGTAAATGATCAGGAAAAGAACATAGTATATGATAATCAAATTAGTTGGACATGAAGATGTATCGGCATCAAGTTTTGCCAGACATTCTCATTCTTTTCAAATGCGCTGCAGAGTATATATATATGTTTTGTGCAAAACTAAATACATTTTTTTAAATCTGTTAATCAACCAAAAGTATTATTAATAATGAAAGACAATCATTTGCAGCAGCCCTATTTACAGAATGTTCACTCACTCCAAACTTCTTTAACTCTTTGAATGCTTGTTGACCTTCATTACATTGCAAAAACAAATTAGGCAAATTAAGTGAGGGTGGGGTCATTTCACCCCCATCATGTGGTGTGTGATGTCTCCAAAGACCCAACCCGGCTTGCTTGTTTATCCAGAAAATGCAATAACAACGGAATGGCGCTGTCCACAAAAGCTCGCCCAGACGCCTCCTAATGTGTGCGGGTGTAATTTTACGAAGTTTGGGGCGGTTTTAAATCAGACTGGGCTGTAATTGGAGATTAGCTAGCCCACTAACTGCCCCTGAACAGTCTAGTTAATTCTTAACAGCTCCCCTTCACCTTTTTTTTCTCTCTTGCCCCAACCCCACCAGTGTTTTGAACATTTAATGTGATCTCTCTCCTCGCCCAGAAAGGATCCTCCATGTTCCTACCAGCAGAGTGAGTCGGTAAGGTCTGCAGGAGCTTATTGCCTCCGTGTGTATGCGCTTGGTTGTTTTCATGTGCATTTTAAGGTATCGGCTGAGGTAAAGGATCACTAATGAGAAGCACGTGTTCTGGCCAATCGCTGGCCGCGCTGGAAGGTCCAGAGCAGTAGCTTAAACTTATTAAAGGCAGTAAAATTGATGCTTCCTCCTGTTTTCCCAATTAAATCTAGAAGCCGTCTCTCCCTCCTGTGATTCCAGGGCTTCACTGAGCACATCTGGATCTTATACTTGGCGATAAGGCTCCCTGTATGGCCAGTGACCGAACACGGCTGGGACCAGTTTTAACTGGACCTGGTCGGGCTTCTGGAGGCTGGTGGGCATTACAGGAGGTCTGTCGGTGGTTCTGCTCCAGTGAAGAGCCTCTCTCTTAACACTTCTCTTAATGAAAAGTTCCCGGGTCAAACTCTGGTCTGTACTCTGTTAATTCTCCCGGGCTGGCTCCTCCTCCAGCTCCCCCCAGCTCTGGTCAGAGGTCAAACTCATGAAAGTCATGGGCTCACTGACAGTCTAACACTCAATCCATTCTGCCTTTATCTCCTCCACGTTGCTGTAGAGGCCTGATAAGCTCACACAACTGTAGTTCCAGAGTGTAATACATTTATTAAACATATATTTATGGATCAGTACAATAAATGAAATTAAGCAGTATCTATCTATGCAAATGGTTTTGGTTTTATTTATCTTGATTTCAAGATAACTGACTCTATACTCTCTACTAACACTACAATGCAATTGAGGGGAATGGAAATCATAGCCTTTATCATTGCCAGTAGGCACGAATGGCTTCTATAGATGCTTTAAATAATAAATATCTACATCTCAACCAATTGAAATACCTTCATTGTCATGCCTGTATTTAGTGTCATTTTCAATTATGTTTAGTGTGCTATTCATAGCTACATATAAGGAATGAAATATAAGTTCAACAATACCCAATTCCAAGTACAAGTTATAAAAAGGATACATATGCATGACATTGCCATGACACCTTGTGTGCATATTCTAGGTGTCTTTAATTGTGAAACTGAGAATCAGTGACAATGTATTGAAATTAGGGCTGTCAAGTTAACGCGTTAATAACGCATTAACGCAAAAAAAAAAAATAACGCCACTAATTATTTTAACGCGATTAACGCATGTGTATTTTTTGTCCTCGGCTGCCCTGTAGTTTCAGAGCGCATCGAGTTTAAAATAGCATCTACAAGCTGATGCTGACAGCCCCGCTCCTGCTGCCTGCTTGCGGCAGACCACACTTCCACGCTCACCGGCAGGCACCGACTGGCCATCGGGAGGACCGGGAGGGTGTGTGTATGTGTGGCGCGAGTGAGCGAGAGAGAGACCTTACGTGTGGTGTATTGTTGTTGTTAGCATCTGGTGCTAGCTAGCTGCGCTAACGGATATAAGGAGCTGTTTCAATGAAAACAGAGGAGCGACATTTCGCCGACAACTGCGCCGAGCACTTGACTTTATGCAGGTAGCCAGACAGTGGGACATTGTACGAAAAGTCAGCGCACTCAGCATGGATAGTGCGCGCAACATGATTGCAGCGTCCAGGCAGCTCCCGTTCGAGCATATGCCTTGAGTTGCACATAGCTCCAACGATCCATCACACACACACACACACACACACACACACACACACACACACACACACACACACACACACACACACACACACACACACACACACACACACACACACACACACACACACACACACACACACACACACACACACACACACACACACACACACACACACACTGTATTGTATTATTGAATGAGAGAGGTTCCAGGTTGAATTGAGGCGAATATTTGTAATGTTCAGAGGTTGTTGTTTAATATTCATGAGAATATTTGTCATTGTTCAAATGATAATAACATTAGCATAAAGCATATTTGTCCACTCATATGTTGATAAGAGTATTACAAACTTGAAAAATATTCCTCTAAGGTAGAACAGATAAAAAATGTGCGATTAATCGCGATTAACTATGGACAATCATGCGATTAATCGCGATTAAATATTTTAATCGACTGACAGCCTTAATTGAAATAAATAGATCGACTGTATGCTGAGCAAAAGGTGTTGATTTTGGAGGATTTGAGCTTGTTCCACTACCTCCAAGTAGCAAAGACATTATTAATGCAACGTGATGTGTCTCTACACGAACACTGTTCCAGTCTCTCTCTGGAGAATCAACAGACCTGACTGTCCATAGTTTTCATTGGAACTACTTTCTGCTGTAGAAATGGTCCCTGTGTAAACTGTCCTCAGTAAGGTCTGTGGAGTATCCTAACACCAGTCACTGTTTCTGGAGGGAGAAGAGATGTTTTTCAAATAAGGCTGGCATCCTTCTATATGTTTTCTATTTAAATCCCATGTATAGAACCAAACCAAAAACATGTTAGTCCGTCTCCCAATGCTCTTTCAACTACAGTATGTGGCCCTCAGCTGTAAGCTACTGTTTTTTAACTGAAGATTTATATCTTATATTCTCACAAATATAGTCTTCCTTCTTTATGAGGCTTAATACAAAAAATACGCATTTGTTAATGGTAATCAAGGAAAAAGGTCTCGCAGTGCAACAATGTGGCTCATTGAGGTCTTTAAAACATTCTGCACAACAGTGGACCTCTATAGCACAGACCAAGAAGATATATCAGGCTTTGATAGACAATACCTTTTAGTAGATGCATTCCATGTTGGTGTGGCTCCAAATGTTTTGAGAAAAGGGAAATCAAATATATTGCCAGACCTATCCCTAGCTGCTGTGTGTAGCAGAAAGTAAATTCCATTTCCCCTGATTTTGACAGACATCTGGATATCTCAAAACCTGAATAACGTATTTTAGTACAACTGTCCCTTTGAGCAGCATGCTGCTGCTTGCTTTCTTCTGCAGTAGCCTGCTGAAGATCCACATTTAACCTTTTAAATATTGTTTTTCCTCTGCTTAGCTGCCTGTGAGGCACGACAAATTGAGAAACTGCAGCAGACTGGTGCTGGTTCTGCACCTAATGCAATTTGACCTCCAACAGAATTCCCTTAAAAAGGCCATTCAGCTCATTAATATTTTCAAAAAACACATAGCTCTCCTAGATGTGGTCATTGGCATCCCACGAAGCGTAAAGGCACAACCAGTCATTCACCCATCGACTTTTCTCCTCCTCCTGTGTTTATGTTGCAGCTGACGAGGGCCAGAGACAGCTCAGCATGTGCATTCTGTACCACATCAGCATGGACGACAGATTCAAGTCCATGTTTGCCGACACAGACTGCATACCGCAGGTAAGACTGGCTAATGTACACTGCCAGCAGACCAAGACAGACACATTAGCATGGGCAGCTAACGGCACCCGGGAATGAATGCATGACAAACAGAGTGAAGGGAGGGACCCGTGCCACATCTGGAACCAAAAGCGCTGCTGCACGGTCTTTGCTCGCACTGCAATGAAAACCTGCAAACCTCCTCATTTCATCCTTTTCTGTATCTCCTCCACATACCCTTCATTAGCATTGCCAAACTGGTCCATCAACAAACAATCAGCACTGTTATGTCCAAAATGATTTGGAGTTATGATCAGTACAATTAAGTTCACAGCTAAAGTTCAACACGCCTCAGGCGTGTTTCTTTCAACTTTCGATCACAACATTTTTGTTGAGTTACACTCCCTCCTGATTGAGTTGACCCGGTCAGTCGCTCCTCTCATCATCGGCGATTAGCTAAATGTGCGTTGTGTTTGTTTGTTGAGATTGGGTGTAAATGCGGGCCAGATGTGGCCGGGAGAGTCGGCTGTTTGTTCAGAAGGTCACGTCAGCAGCAGATCTGAACCCCAGGCTCTCCCCGTGGTAGAAAGGATGCGGGGCAAGCAGCATGACCAGGATGTGACCTCCGACCCCGCCCGAGGCCCGCTCACTCTCACCTCACCACCCTCCTCTGCCTCCATTTCTCTAATGTTATCAATCCATCTTTTGCTCAGAGAAAAATGTGAAGCTACATTTTGTTCTCTCCTTTTTTACCTTCAATCCACCAACTGGAGAGGATAGAGAATCAATGACGGACACTGTTTGACAGAACAATCAAGAAGAACAAACCTCCTCTATTTGGGGAGTTGTATAACATCAGGAGGAGTTACTTTGTACAGTTATATACATTCATTGTGAGTTTATCATAACATAATGATATGATTGATTTGTGCAAAGTGCTTCAAAAACAGGATTGTACTGTGGTCAGAGGTGTTATGTCATGCAATCAGAAAGAAAGTTGTTTAAACCAAAAAGAAGCCTGTGGATGCAGGTCTTTAAGTAAAACCACTTGAAAACGCCTTTGCAAAACCTAATATTCATACTTAAATCATTTATTAGAAAATGAGATCAGTTTAGTGTGGACATAGTTTCAGTTTTTATTTTATTCAATATTATTTGTATCTTTATCCCAAATGTACCCCAATAATAGTCCAACTCTCCTCGTGTTCTTGTCACACATGATATCAAAATATTCCTCCAACTGCCTTGTCTGTGAAAAAACGCATATATAACAAACAGCTTCACCCAGTTCCCCACTTTCTTTATCCTCTCACCTATTTAGTAGTTTTAAGACTCTTCTCTTGTATCGGTTACCCAGGCTAGTGACTGACCTGCCCCTTTCCCCTTCTCCAGCTTCTAATGGGGTCACCGTTTTGTGCTGGATTTGGGCTTTCCAGATCGGGGATGTCAGGAGGGAGGGAGGAGAGGAACAGAGGTGGAGGTGGAGGTGGGGGACGGAGGTGTGTGAGCTGGTCAGGCTGCAGCGTGGCGTTGGGCCCTGACTGGGCCTCCGGTGGCTGTCTGTGGTAAATAAGCAGAGGCAGGTGCCAGAGAGTCTAGACAAGGCTGATTTGGGGTCCGGGGCCCCTGGTATGTGATACCTTACCCAGGCCCGGCCCAGCCTTTCTCTCCCTCTCTCTCTGATTCCTGACTCCTCACAGGGAAGCAGTGCACCTCTGCCCCCCCCCACCCTCCCTCAGCTCAAAGCTCTTCCTGTTTAATGTTAAATCAGTGCAGGAGAGACGGACAGACAGAGGTAGGGAGGAGGAGGAGGAGGAGGAGGAGGAGGAGGAGGAGGAGGAGGAGGAGGAGGAGGAGGAGGAGGAGGAGGAGGAGGAGGAGGAGGGTATCAGGGAGGACAGAAATGACACTTGCCTTTATCTGAAACACTCTCTTTCTGAATCACACTTATTTTATATCATCATTTTCTGTTTTATTTCCATCCCCCCTCCTCAGCTTCCTGTTCTCTCTTTGGCTTTAACATAATCAAATAGACTTCAGGGATGTTCTTAAAAAATGTGAGGTTTTTCAAAATGACATATCACAACCAGGCACACAAACAAAGCCACAGACTGAAGACGTTTTGTTTCTTTTTGGGAACCACCTTCCTACTCAAACAAACACTTATGTGTGTAGTTGATTTATTTATCCTAATTCTCAGCGACGATTGAATTAAGCTGTTCACTGACATTTGAAACGTGCAACTGACAGCTGATGAAGATGCTGTTTGACTGTGTGGAGAAGGAGATCGATGTGGAGCTCATCTCGCTCTGCATCAACCTGGCTGCTAACAAGAGCAATGCGCGTATCATCTGTGAAGGTATGAGCTCCAAAGAGACACTGAACACAACATATGGACCTTTTATTATACCGTATGTTGTTGGGTTATATTATGTGCTCTTTGTCCTTGCTTTCTTTCTCCTTGCTGCCCTAGGCAACGGTCTCAAGAGATTGATGAAGCGTGCTCTGAAGCTAAAGGATGTTCTGGTGATGAAGATGATCAGAAACCTTTCTCAGCACAACGGATCCACCAAGAGCCTCTTCCTGGTCAGTCCCTGGTCTATTCAACTCAAAAACGTGTTTGCATCATGGCGGCCTAATGTCTATCTCGTTAACCCTTAGATGCATAAGTGGGTCTTGTTTGACCCGGTGAGCTGGTTTTCTTGAAGTATCTTTTATCATTTCGTATTCCAGCTATTCCTCAAAAAACATGTTTTGTATCTGTATTTTTAAATCTTTTTTTCCTTCTAATTTGTTATTCTTTTCAAAATAACACACTGTTATTTACTCACCAATAACACTCAATTATCCTTGCTTTTATTTATTGGTTTAATTCCATAATCTCGGGCTTTTTTGGCGTCCGTCAGGAATTGAATTTCAAAATAAAAATAACCGGAAACAGATGTAGGCATTTCGAGCGATTATCCAAGATCCTCAGCTATGGTTTTAAGCTCGTTTATTGGATGTTTTAGCCGCAATGCATGCTGGGATTTGGTGTTTATATGATATGAAATCCGGAAAACATTTTAAAAGAATAAAATAATACTTAATTCCGAGTGTTCTTGCTTTTCTCTTTGAAAGTCATCACATAACGGCATTGTAATACCATGCCATTCAAATTTGAAATTTACATTTTAAGAAATTGTAGTTTTTGTATTACTACCCCAAGCTTCCATAAGTGGGTCAACAAAATAAAATTCTATGCGAAAACGTTTTTTTTCAAAATGTAAAAAAAAAATTATAAAATTATAAATAGTGAAAAATTAAATATAAAATATTTCTAGTGTGAACCAAAATATAATACTAAATATTATACAAGTGATTTTTCTTAATCAAAATGACAAAAATTGCATAAAAACACATATTATTCTAATACGGGTCCTTTTTGACCCACTTATGGAAGAGTGTAGGGTCCAGTCAAACACAAAATAGCAATTTCCTGGAGTACCAGAAGAAATGTAGTGTACATCCATGGCTAGAGTACAAACAGGAATTACTAGTAGTTTATACAGCATGACTTTTCATTGTTCAGAGTCAGCAGATGGTAAAGATCGGCAGGTCTCCCTTGTAAAAGAGATCGTTGATCTCAATGGGATTTTTTACCTGGATAAATAAAGGCTACAAACAAACAAAGAAATACATGCCCACACAGTGATTCCTCAGCAACATTACACTTTCTCTTCACACCACATAAAGAATCTGAGAAACCCTGATGTCAAAATCTCAAATGTTTGATTCAAACAGGAAAAGAAAATAGGAGTGACAGGTTCCTTGAACCGCTATAACACAGACAGCGATCTATTCATATAGAGAGATTTACTGTGGGTCAAAAACATGTGGACATACACGGGGGGAAACCTTTTTGATGGTATATCTGAGTAGCCTACCATACTCTGCAAAAAATAATATATGGCATGCATAGCTGAAATGTGTAGCGACAATGCCATAAACCTGTAAGGAATTTGGCAGAACAAATCTGTAACTGAATGCTGTTTTTTTTTTATTAGTCCATATATTATCCCTCATTTAAAGATAATATGCGTGTCTGCTTTTAGGACCATGTGGGTGACCTGGCAGCTCAGATCAGTGAGGAGGAGGCGGAGGAGTTTGTGATCGAGTCTCTGGGTACGCTTGCCAATCTCACCATCCCCGACCTGGACTGGCAGCTTGTACTAAAGGAGTTCAACCTGGTGCCCTACCTGAAAGACAGACTGAAACCAGGTGTGTGTGAAATATTTCTTAAAGTTTGTGTTACATGGTGAAAATATTGCGATATATTTTATAAACACCAATGTAACAAAACACGCAGTAATGCATCCATACAGGAAGACCCTGCCACATTTCTATCATCCATCTCCTTTTAAAACCAGAGGCCTGGTCTCTCTCTCTTAACCCTTTCATCAGTGACGTGTCACTGACCACGAGGACAGAGAATACTCATTTAGGTCTGGGCCTTATCCTTTAGGTCTGGACCTTTGATGACCACTGACCCCTCAAACCTCAGCTTCACTTGTTCTGGCTTTTATAAAAGCAGAATTAAAAGTCTTGTGCAATTTCTTTAGGTCATTCAGCATGATAGCAAATGGTGAAGAATGACAGAAAAGTTGGGAAATTAAAGGGGAAGGAACATCAATGTAGTTATGGCCTCAATTGTGTGAACGCTGATTCAACAGCAAGAACGAGAACCCTGGCATGTTTCATATAAGATCCATGTGTGTTGTATGTTTGATACTCGTGCCAATGCAGTACCAGAGTTTCAGCTCCCTTACAACACGCTGTTGACACTTGACTTAGACTAGTTAGCCAGTAAATTCGTTTTTCTACATTCCATTCCAATGTTCTTGATTTGTTTTGTTTTTTTAACAGCCAATCAAATACTTGGCTAAATGTAGTCTAAAATCAACAAAGCTGTTCAAACTAACGTAGAGAACACGTTTATCCTAACCTGACATTCCTAACTGCCTTTAAATGGTCACACAACCTGGTGCTAGGGCCATGCTAGGTCAATGCAAAAAGTATAAAGACATGCGTTTTCCAGCATTTGAACTACCTACAGTATGTTGTAAATGTATTATCTTTTTAATTTACACACAACATCTATTACACGTCTGTCCGTCCTGGGAGAGGGATCCTCCTCTGTTGCTCTCACCGAGGTTTCTTCCGTGTTCCCCTTTAAACTGGGGGGTTTCTTTGAAAGTTCGTCCTTGTCCGATGTGAGGGTCCAAAGACAGAGGGTGTCTTATTCATATTCTGTATAAACTGTAAAGTCCACTGAGACAAATGTAAAATGTGTGATATTGGGCTTTATAAATAAACTTTGATTGATTATAAAAGCAGTTTTCCAGACTGCATTAATATTAAGACAAAGCAGTCGAAAGAACTCCATCACCTCTGTGTGTTCAGAACCAAATGCTCCTTTTCCCTGGCTCAGCATTATTTGATTCTACTCGTTTTCAGAGGCCAAGTGTTTTCACTTCGTCCTCTCGACTTGTACTTTCCCCTGATGTCAGGGTCTGCTGAGGATGACCTCATCCTGGAGGTGGTGATCATGATCGGCACCGTCTCCATGGATGACTCGTGTGCAGCCATGCTGGCCAAGTCTGGCATCATTCCTGCTCTCATCGAGCTTCTCAATGGTAAGAACCAACTCCCACACTGCAGCTTTCCCAAGGACTATCAAATGGACCATGTAGTGTTTTTTTAATTAGCTTTTAATGCCAGAGACTAAAAGCCAAGATCCATCCCCCTACCTACATGGATAATGACTGTTATTTAAATATAAAAAATAAAATATCTGATTGGGGGAAATCCTTCTGTCATCCACTTTTCCTTCTCTACCTGTTTCCATCTCAGCCCAACAGGAGGATGATGAGTTTGTGTGTCAGATTGTCTACGTTTTCTACCAGATGGTGTTCCACAAAGCCACCAGAGACGTCATAGTCAAAGACACGCGTATCCTTTTGCTTCTTCTTTCGTATAACGTTAGATGTCCAACTCGGTGTCGTGTAGCCATGCCCGCATCTCTGGTCCTAGGTCGAAGAGGCTGGCTTCCGAGGGTGGTCTGTATAAGGGGCAGATGGTGATTATATGGACAGCGGTCTGCCCAGGGTCACCGCACTCGCATGCCGCACTGTCCGCCAAGCCCCACGTCTTCATCGAGGTTTTAAAGCGACCGACCCTAGTTCGTAGACGGTTCAGAGTGGTCCACTGCCGGCGCGGTAGGTCGTCTCCTCCAATGGTGCCATCTCCTGGCATCCTTTTGCTTATTAAAGTATGAGTCCACATTTCTTACCCATTGAAAGAGATTTATGTTTAGAGATGCGAGACATCGACATGAATGCAATGAATAGATTTCTAACCAGTCATGGTCATACTGGCTGTATATTACTCTCTCCAGAGTTACTATATTTTCATTCTTCTTTAGTGTGTGTGTCTGGGCCTTCAGTCCAGGACTGTACTGTCTTTATCTCTCCTCGCTGTTTGTCCCCAGTTGCTTCTCCATTGCAACCTCGTTAACCCCTCGATGCAGTTGTGTTTAACCCTCTGAGCGTTCTTAGCTGCCTGTAATCGTGCACAGTTGTGGTCGGCATTGGCGGTTTGTGTCACATTACAAATATGCCCTCTGTCAGCACGATTGATGTTTTTCTTTCTGCGTGAAGAATAGAACAGCAACATCTTATGTAAGCACCGCTGTAGGAGGAAAGTGTTCACTTCATCACAGGAAATGCAGACGGTGGTTCCTCCGGCCGCAGGGCACCTGTCTCCAGTCTCTGTCATGACATCAAAGCGTAGGAGAGGACCACAATGCCACCACATCCCACCATTCCCCCTGCGACTGATTAGGGACACACAAGTGATTGTTTCAATGTCCCAGAGCAGAGAGAATGTTTTCTTTCTTTGAGTCCTAATCTCAGAAGCCCCTGCATACCTCATCGACCTGATGCACGACAGCAACACAGAGATCCGCAAAGTCTGCGACAACACGCTGGATATCATCGCTGTGAGTAAACACACGTCTTATGAACATCGTTTTTACACTCCATTTGATAACTTGCTTCCAAGGTCACAAGACTAGGAATAAGGAGTTTAACATAATCATTTTTCCCAATGTTTTTTTTTAACACTTATAACGGTAATATTTGACGTTTTATTTTGAGATAGTATGGCTTACTTATACTTGTATGACGGTAGGAAAAAAAGAAAATTGGACACAAATATTCAATATTATAAAATCAAGAAAGCCAACGGGAATTTGGTTTTAAGTGTGTGTTTTAAGGAAACTGTTCTGTTAAGAGTAACCACAGCAACGTGTTTGTTTGGTGAACCCAGGTTTTAGCTAAAATAGGAATATTCACAAAATCAACAAAAAATAATCATGATGTTGAAGGTTTTAAAACAAGATTTTGACACTTCCACCAAGGATCTGAATTTAAATAATAAAGCAGAGCCACTAACAAAATGAGATGGGTCAAACTACAACAAACCGAGTCCACAAACTAAGCTTTTGTGGGTGTGTGGCCGTATTCAGCTCAGTTCCACACACACATCCTTGCTTTTTACTGATGTGCCCGAGTCAAATTTGACTTTGGCAATTAACAAACCGATAAACTCCCGAGTCACCTTGTGACTGACAGGTGTGGTCAGCTCCCAGTCAGTGAGTGATCGCTGCCAGACCTCAGATCAGCGTAATTAGCTGTAGATTACAGCCAGGGAGTGCAGCGGGGCAAAGGAAGTGTTTCATTGAAATTATCAGTGAGACCTATTAAGCCGTGAGCCACATGAAAGGCAGCTCTGGAGTGTGTCAGCAACTGGACAGCAGAGGTGAGAGAGAAAACAGAAACAGAGCTGCGGACACACACACACACACACACACACACACACACACACACACACACACACACACACACACACACACACACACACAATCATTAAGGGATCCTTTTGGCAGCACACACCATACTGCTGCAGTCCTGAAATGTTGGGTCTTTGATCATCGTGGCCCTGATCGTGTACAAACACACACGTGGCTTCAGGAGGAACTTTGTAGAGGTTCCAAGTAGGACAGAGGCTTAATTCACTGTGATTTATTCTTAGCCCGGCCACATTTCCAGAGGAATATGTTGAAAAGCTTCCAAAACTCTTGTGCATTCCCTCGTCCCGCTGCGATGAGCTCAGCTGCTAACTGATTAGGCATATTTAACCAATAGAAACACATGATTGTTCAGTGAAAAACATGAGTCATGATGCTTTTCCAGCCCCTGCTGACAAACTGTCCCACTGTCACCTCCAGTGTGTTGGGTGAGGTGGCCCTCTGTGACAGTCAATAGGCCTGTATGAGTCTGGGGTCTCTGCTGGCTGTCAGTACCCGCGGGGCTCTGCTTTGCATCCGCATGATTAATCTTTGGGGCTGGTTCGTTGCGGTCTCAAAGGCAGCCTTTATCTCTCCCCCTTCAGCCCCCGCAGAGAAAAGAAAACAGAGCTCTGTGGTCGTCTCCGCCGGGCTACGCACGCAAACAGGGGAGCGGACGAAGGTTTTTCATTAGCTGCAGTGAAGAGGACGGAGACGACACACGGTCAAACATGCATGCACTTGATACAGAGCTGTGATTTGACTTGTATGGTCTGTTGTGCCTTGTGGCGATTGGTCAGTGTAGCGTTTCACATGTTGTGCCATGTCAAACCCACAAAGTGAACCCTCTCCTCTATTAGAGCTCTGGCTCACCACTCTTATACGGGATCCATGTCCATGATGTTCAAACTGTTTTGCTGAGGACATATTCCTGTTGTTTTCTTCTCCACCTGACCCTCTTTGTTCCCTCTTACATCCTCCCAGGAATATGACGAGGAGTGGGGAAAGAAGATCCAGAATGAGAAGTTCCGCTGGTACAACGGTCAGTGGCTGGAGATGGTGGAGAACCGTCCGTTGGATGAAGCGGGAGAGCCCTTCCTGTTCGGGGAGGACGGAGAGTCCTTCATCGGGGAGAGAGACATCATGGAGAGGCCCGACCTGTTCTACAGCCCTGGTACTAAGAGCTTTAAAGGAATAGTTCGCTTTTTAAAAAGAATTGAGAGTGAGATAAGAAGCTAAGTTACATGTTTAATAACCCATGTTCGTATTGTTTCATCCAGATGGGATCACGTCAACGGACGGGGCCATCAGTCCGGAGTTCTACACCGACCTCCAGGATGGAGAGCTGGGACAGTCCGGGTACATGAGCAGGTAGTGAGCTTTCTGATCCCCTTTAAACCTAAACTAGGGCTAACAATTAATGTACTTTATCTGTTTTTCAGCCATAGTCCATGTACATGAGGATGATGCAGGACCTGCATCATCCTCAACGAGTCAACATGATGTGAAGTCAATGTTACTTCATCTTTACTGCACTGTTAACCCTAAAGTGTCAGTGTCAACACAAAACTGCACCAACACGAACAATGCTGGAAACAATTTATCCTTTTTTTTAACTGCTAGGTGTGTAAGAGTACTCCAAATATGAATAATATAATTAATGCCGAAAAACAAGTGAGCAGATTGATGTTGTAAAGGTTTCCTTTTTTTAAAAGCTCTATTAAATAATATTTGTCTTATTGTGTGTGCACGCCAGCGTTTAGAGGGCATAGCCTACAAACCATACAATAGTTTCATTTTGGTTTTCAATTGTATTCACTTAAAGAACCATTACAATATAGAAAATATACGTGGGCCCCCAATCCGTGTATCTACTGTCCATTTGTTTTTCATTATTAAACAAGTAAACGTAAGAGCTTCTGAGAGGCCTTATTGCTTTGCTTTTTACCTTACTAAACGGTCCAATGGTCATTGGAGCGAGGGGCGGGGCCAAACCCACGGAAGTGATTTCAAAACAAAAGCACTACGGTGATAATATTATAAACAAGGGGAAACAAGGGGAATTTAGCGATCACAACAAGACACACATTGAGCCCAGAACATGAATGTAAATATAATAAGCCTCTGTTTAAAACATTGTTAGGAGATTTAAACTATGCAGCGATTCTGCACTGCGGTCAACTCCGCCGTCTCTCGCGTTTCTTATTATTTGTTCTGCCATTAGTTCTTCGTGAGATTGACACTGTTGGACTCAGTACTAGTGAAACTACTCCCCCAAGTACTATGAAGTACTTTTACTGTGTACTTTTCCAGTAATCCTCTGTCCCTCCTGAGTACAAGAATGCATGTTTCTTTGCTATCTTCAATTAGCGTTAAAACACCTTTCTTCATTACATTACATTACATTACATTACATTGCATTTAGCTGACGCTTTTATCCAAAGCGACTTACAATAAGTGCGTTCGACCAGGAAGACACAACCTTGAAGAAAACAGAATCAAATAAGTACATCAGGTTTCATAGAGCCAAGCATTTAAAGTGCTACTCAACTGGCTTTAGATAAGCCATGAGACTGATATTGTTGGACAGAGTATTTTAAGAGGATGGTAGACATGATATCAGCAATACTCTGAGTCAGTACTCCGGCAGCAGCACTGCCCCTTGGAAAGTGTTTAGAGTCTGGCCTGGATAGCTGGTCACAACTATCCTTCAGCAACGTGACAAACCCTTGTGACTCTTGTTGGTCTCTCATGAAGCTGCTGTCTTTTAAAATAGGACTATTTCTCTGCTCCTACAGTAGTTCGTTCCTCCCAGATTGTTCCATCAGTCCCAGTCAATATAGCTTCGAAAAAAGTGTCCAATTCAACAAAATGTTTTTCTGTGAGTGAAGGCCAGAGCTAAATTATAGATTGTTTGATTGTGTAATTACAAGCTGAGAGAAAATAAATCCACATCCTCCTACTAAACTTATATTATTTACTTGTCCATGTCATACTTACTTGTATTACAACATTTGCATGTTAGCATATATGCTGGATGTCTTCCCCAGCCTCAAGGAAATACAATAAAATAAATGGATTCATAATTTTAAAAAATTGATAAAAATGTATACATTAACGGAACATTGAACACATGGACGGTAGATACACGGATTGCCCCCCCTTGTATATCTGTCCCTTTAAATGATCACACATCAAGTTGTGATCACAAAAGTGGTTTAAAAGACAAGAGAAACATCTAGACTTAGGTTATAATTGTTTTTGATAAGAACCATATGGACCGATTAAAAGATGTATCCTATTTGTTCAAACCTTTTGTAATAAAACAACATCTTTATATCATAATAATATAAATGAATGAATCAAAACAAAAATTGACATCCTGGCAGATTGCGACGGACCTTATTTGTTATAATCACTGATGAGTATAAACATGTGTGTACTGTTATTAAAGCTGAGATAATGATCTCGTTTAGTGAAACCAACAGTCGGTGCTAGCAAAACAAGGAGAATCATGCAACCTAAATACAAAAAAAAGAAGAAGATTGGTCAAATGTTTTTAAGGCCTCAGCGAGTACTCCGTGAAAAATGGAACTGAATGCAAAACTCAGACAACTATTGGACCCCAACCCGGCCGGCACCCTCGTGATTGTGAGTTTGTGATGCAGGTTGTCTTCATCAAGAAACTCTGGTCGTGTCAGAGAGGAAACGCTAAACTGTGAGTGTTTACCTTCCGTCGGCAGCGCTCTGCCCTCGCCAATAGTTTTTTCTGAATCACTTCGCTGATCTGTGTTATTGAACCAGACCGGGCCTGAGTCAACAAGCCCGCCAATCCCAGAAGGCATCGCTCCACCCTGAGCAGCAGTACTCGAGCTTTGAGAACAAGCACTCTCGGGCTGCCTCTGTCTCCATGTTTCCCTCTTTCTCATCGCTCTGAGGCTCCGATACATCGGCTGCTATAGTTCCAATACGCCGCTCGCATTCCTCAGCGAAACATGAAACTGAAGCCTGGGGATTAAAAATCAATCCTGTTATCGCTCTGATGGACCCGGAGTCCATATCCCAATATCAACGGCAGCTAATTTGATACGCTGCTGAGATGATGAATAGTGGAAGAAATACAGAGTTTATTGTGAGTAATTTGTCTTGTTTATTATCAAACTCCTCCTTGCGTGCGATAAAGCTCGTGTGGACGGATTTTCTCTCCCCCCTCGCCGGCAGGAATGTTTAGCTTGGCTGCTGTTGAGAGGCTGACTGTGACCGGCTGAATCCACGACACAGTCTGTCCAATGAGAGAGAAATCCCAACCTGACTTCCCTTCACTCGTTTCTTTATTGTCTGTTTCTTTTCTCCTTCTGTCACTCTCTCTCTCTCGCACTCAGCTTTGTAACGGATACCTTTTAAATATACTGTGAGCGCCGGGGGAATCTGCGTCTGTGGGACTGTTTTAATTTGGCCGCTGTACTCGGAGTGATCCAGGTTAACATAATAATCAAAGCCAGCTCCGCCGCTTATTTTAAACTATGTGTGAAACATGGTGTGAATGGGCCTTTTTAAAATGGCTGTAATATTGTACAATCACTCTTGTTTGTAATAATATCAGAATGAGAGACATACCAACTTTATGCAAAAAAGAGCCTTCCCGACATGTTGGCCACGACTGAATTAAACATATTGTTTTCTGTATACTTTATGAGAAGGAACTACATATCGTGACATTAGTCATTGCTGAGGGATCCATTGATCACAATAATACATCCTACGTGTTCATACATTTGGCAGCTGTGATTAGGCAGGAAAAAGCAATTAGTCCTTATTAATAAAAGTAAAGAGCTCCTAATCAAAAGTGTTAAAAACGGATGTGATATTTAAAAATGTCTGAACAAAATTCAAGTATTTAATCCCGCTCTAATTCAATATGTTACACCGTAAGATCAGACGGACAGATGAGTTGGTGTGAGAGAGGTGTCAGACAGACAGGCAGTGTGCGACTGGGCACACGAGCACGCCAACCGGAGAGTCAATGAGTGCTTTGAGAGGCTGTCAGGACGTGACGGGGCAGCAGGGAGTGAAGTGAGGTACATCTGAAGGAAGTGAGCACCGTCACCATCAGGTGAGACGTGGAGATACGATGGGAGGGTGCAGGGAAGGCGGGGGCGAGACCAGGTTCCTTACCGGGGCAGGCGTGTTGCTTAGCTGTAATCTGAGCAGTGACAGCAAGGAGAGATCAAAGCGGGGCCCAGCCAGGGGCCCTGGAGGAGGCAGGCGCAGGGGGGGAGGCGAAGGGTCACGCAGAAGGAGGAGAAAGGCCTGATTCCCTTTCCTGTTCACTACCAAGGAATGTTCTCTGCGGGATGGGACGTGTCCTGCAGCCGCTCCTCTGGGGGCCACACTGGCATTTGTGGGAACACCGGGCCCCTTGTCTCAATGATCCCCAACCACCCTCTCCTCATTTGGTCGGCGTGTCACAGCACACATGAAGGGAAAGAGGTGGCAGACAGGTTGATTTGCATGTTTCATAATGAGAAATATCAGAGCCGTGTCAGGCGTCGTTTCTGGTGTCCAGACCGGCTGGATACATTTGATTTCCTCAGCTGCAGGGTTTTTATATCCACATCTGCTGCTGGAGGCCGGCGCCTTTTGTTGACACCAATATTAAGATTTGGTTTCCTACCCTTATTGAGAACAATGTTCTAAAGATGACGTTTTTTATAATTTAATTGATTTGATTTCAATCATCAAATATTTCTCAGTGCCAATGAAATAATTGTGTTGGGTACATGCAGGTTTAAATTAAGTGTTCTGTTTTCTGAGAAAATACCTTTTTCTAAAAAAAAATTTAAAAAAAAGAATATAGATTTCTACAAAATATTAAAAACAACAAAATGCTTTGGAATGTTTAACTACAGTCTGACCAACATCCAATCCAAACAAGATGAATAATAGGAACATAAAACAGTAGTCTGCCCAAACTGCCTGTATGGATAATTACAGGCCATTATATTATAATGTTGGACTTAATCAGAGCTAATGGATGACCATCCCTGATGCTTTGGGAGATGCAACCTGTACAATGTAAAAAAACACATTCCTGGCATATATTGCCAGTCAAATAATGTTGAATTATTTGTATCATGTTGTCCAGTACAAACACATTACACCATTTGTCTTAAAATTAAGTTCTAGATGAAAAAAGTTGAAATAACGATTAGAAATAATTACAAAAAATTAATGATTTGTCGATTCATCCCACTCGGGCTATCCAACCCCCTCTGAAAAGATGAATGATAAATCTAACAGGTTGTAAATGATATTCAAATAAGAAGGAAAATACTAAGGTTCCAAAATGTGGACTAGTCACAATGTGGTTAAACAAATGTAATATGATGCCCCGTCCCCACAAAAAAAAAAAAACGATTATTACATGTTTACAACGAGCCATAATTGAACAGATAAAATACCATGAATGTATTTGGATTTGCTGTAAGTGTGTTTTTTCACCCTTAGAGCTTTCCTGTTCTAAATTATCCTAAACTATGGCTGAGCATCAGGACTGACACAGGTCCTGCACATTTCCTGGAAGTCCAGGCTGGGGTGTAACCGGACAGTCGGCAGTGTCTGGGGCTGACACGCGGGCCGGCCGGCGGGCGGGCGGGCGGATGCTGTGACTCAGAGCTCCAGTGTTCCTGCAGCCTCCTTTAGCGCGGCTCTCAAATCCCCCCTGACAGCCGTAGCGTGCGGAGAGGAAAAAAGACATATTTCTGCCTGGAGTGGAGACGGAGGCAAAACAGAGTGGTGGAGAGGAGGGGAGTGGGTGGGGATATGCTGCAAGCTGTGTAAGTGATCGCTGGAAGTGATTTGGCTAAAAACAACACGTCATTATAGGCGCTTGCAGGGGCAAAGCAAACAGCTCGTATTTTAGAAGCACGGGAGAGGACCAAGAGCTGAGCAGCAAACACTTGGAGAGACACACGGGGATGGACGTGTGAGATGTGGTGTCATCCATCAGAGCCCGGTTTACCCATCAAGTGCTCCTTACGTCGCTGTGACCCCATCACCAGACTCAAAACTTCCAGCAGCTGGTCAGAAGATGGAGCATGAAATGGGCCCCCTCCCTCTGTATCCACATCCCCATAGTAACTGATTTATACGGTGTAGATACAGGCCTTTTATCATCCCCCTAAACCGGCCCCAGTTTGCCGGGCGGAGGGCAGCCAGGTCTGGCCGTCAGCCTCCGTCCTCGTCACAGTGTTTTGACATCTTTACATTTCTTTGTGGCTTGGCAACTCTACTGTTTACCCCTCCAGCCATTAGCAGTCTGTAACTCACACACTCATTGTGGATGTCCAACACCTGCACCAGGGCAGATGAATATTACATTCACTTTTTTACGAGATGTTTCTTTTCACCAATGACTGAGTGATTGGGTTGGTCCTGAGAGCCAGGGGTTTACAGAGAGTTGGCTAGTGTCAGAGCGCCACCTGGTGGTGCTGCTGGTGCTTACTGCTTTCTGTTAAACCTGCTGCAGGGATTTGCTTTCATGGAGATACATCAATGAAGTTCTTATTTATTAGTTTCAAACTCTGAGACTCTCTGTAGAATCCCCCACAACGACTTCCTCTGAACAAATTGTGTCTAAGTGATGTTTAAACTATTGTAATACGTCCCCCTCAGCCTCTCCTAAAACATTCTGCAACCCATGTCACACTTTGAAAATCTCTGGTTTAAAGAATTGCCTGGTTTCATGTCTCTTTAAGTAGTATTAGTATCTGTCCTAACCATATAAAATATTGTTTTATATATTGAGAGTTATGTAATAAAGATACTGCCACATCTCTGTGTTTTTAATTCGGTCTCACTATATTTGAGATTGTAATAATTGTCCCCGTCTCTTCCCTCTTCTGCCCCGTCAGTGTGTCGGAGCAGTTTGTCCCAGCAGATCAACCGGTTAGCGGCTACGGCTTCCAGCCCGAAGAACAGTTTTTCTTCAACTACAACAATGCCTCCCGGTAAAAACCTGGAACCTGTCACTCATAAATACTGTACACATGTCTCTGATATTGAATGTGTGCTACTAAAGATGCGTCTACTGTGGAGGAATAGTAGACACACATCTCTTGTTTCTGCACCTCACAGTGTTCGACAAGTTTTCACTGCCGTCTTAACAATAAGTCCGTCTATTAATGAGGCGAACAATCTGCATTTTTTTTTAACAAAGTGTCATTTTGTTTATTTTAAAGCACCAAAAAGTAATCACTTTTAAACAAGTATGGCACAAGTATCTCACCCGCAACGTCCTTAAATCTCTGAAAGTATGTGCCCAATAAATAGACATATGTTTCGTCTTACTAACTTAAAACTTCTGAAAACAATCCTGTCTATGGCAGGCAGTCTTAGATTTCATTTGACTTTTATTCAGACATTTTTTTAAATATAATTGTAATGTTTCTTAAGTGATTCAAGCACACATGCTGTGTGTCAAAGCCTTATCATTTTATTTTTCATTAATACAGTATACAAAAAAAATAATCAAAAGCATCTACATATTTCAGAAGACAGCATTTGCTTCCATTCTTGCAAAACCATTTTTTTTTTTTTAACTGATCATCAATTTGATTAGCAATTTGTATTAGTTGTTAATTGACAAAGCATTGCAGCCCTTTAGTCAGAACCATTGAGTAACACATTAAACAAGTAGTTGACATAGCTGGAGTTATAAGTTATCAATACACCAGCATTTAAAACATTAACTCAACTAAGTAAACTCAAATGTCTCAGATTGTCTGTATAATAAAAAACACATTTCTCTTTAAGAAACGGCCTGGAAAAATATTACGAACAATTCAGTATGTTCTTGTTTTTGCACACAGTCTCTCACTGGAAGCTCTGCAGTACACTGTAAACATAAATAAAAAGGTCCAGGCACTGTAAAGTGTCATTTATCTCTATTTCTGTGAATGTAATTGAAGAAGAAATGTAAACAGCCTTTAATGTCTTATATTGAAATATGTGTCTTTAAATATGAACAAATGTTACATTTATATTCACTCTTTATCTTGTCCTTGATGCTAATGGCCCGCGAAAATGAGAAAAAAAATGTTTGTGTTGCAATATATCAAATGAATGGAAGGCATATTATTGTAGTCAACCCGTATTAGAATGTAATCCGTCACAGATGTTGGATTACAGCTTTTTGATATTTCTCAGTGCAGTGTCTGTGATTGTTTAAAAGAAAAAAGTTGTGCATCGTAAATAAATATTTAAAGCCTGAAGCCGTTTGTTTTATTGGCAAATAAAATAATTTATAGTTTGTTTGTGTATAAGCCAGAAATGGAGCGATCACACAAATTATTTCAAGGTACGTTTGTTTAATAGAATCTTTTTATTATTTATACATTTCCACACACATTTTTCATTAACCAACATTCATCGGATTTACAGTAAAAGGTCATATGGTTTACTCTCACTGTAAACGTTCCTACTAACCATATCTGTGTAAGATGCTCTGCACAGGTTTAAAGGCACAGGTGTTCAAACTAGGACCCGTCTGTACTGCAGCTGCTTTCCTTCATGTGACGTAAGGCATGTGAAGGCAACACGGAGGTAATGTAGAGGCACTTGGATACGCTACTTCTTCAGTTTCTTTGTAAGTTCAAAGTCCTTCAGTATGTCCAAAATAAAGCACATTTAAGAGAAAACAATGGGCCAAATCTACAGCTTTAAAATCAATTTGGGAATGGTATTTATTTATTTGTGCTAATATATTAAAAATATCTGTTATCTTGGTTTCTAAATAATGTAAAACTCACTGATTTAACAACAATAGTGTGAAGGTTCTCTTGTATTCTGTTTAGAGAAATAGTTCAATATTGCTTTCCCCCCCAAAAGTTAGCTGTTCAGACAGTAACATATCTTGAGTCATGAAGTTTACCCTAGCTTAGCATAACAACTCTGATGAAGTCTTTAGTTCAAAGCCAATTGTTTAACATTTCTGTTGGTCTTGAAATGAAAGAAAGGTAAGACATGTTAATGGCTAAGCTTCTGAAGCTTTGCTAGATGTCATTTTAAACTTTGGTTAAAGCCCAGCTAGTTGTTTCCCTGTGCTTTCAGTCTTTATGCTAAGCTTGGCTAACCAAGCCCTGACTCAAGCATAGATATCAGAGTGCTATCCATCTTCACCTCCCAACTCTGACATTGTAGAACATCCTTATACACTTTATTCCAAAGTAAATTCATAATCTACCACAGCATAATGATAGTTCCATAAAGTTCTTCACAATCTTGATAAAATAGTTTCTCTAAAGAAGTTGGTGCGAAGTCTCTGAGAGACAGAAACTTGATGATGTTATACACCTGAAAGAGCTGATTATATTGATTTGTGTAAATGAGTTGTATAAATAATTAACCATAATTTCATGCATATGGGCTTTAAAGAAAAGAGTTAATGGAAGCATTTGTGAATGTTTTTCAGGAGTATTTTCCTGTGTCTGCTCTGCGAACAAACATTTTGACTCCAGGTCTGTTTGAGGCTACCGTATTACCGTATGTAATAATTCTTGAAATAATTTGGTTCCCTTTAGCAGAAGACTCCTAATTATTTAGTCTCTCGTCTTGTCGAAAGCACAGTGATGCAGTTGTGATGCTTCATTCCTCCTCTATTGGAACTCCAGTTGGGTAACGCTTCACCAGCTCCTCCACCTCAATCACCTCCATCACCAGGTCACGGATTGCCTTGACGCTATCAATGGGCCTTGCTTCAGGGCTGGTGGGAGTTTCTGCTTCTGTGGGCTCGGGAGGCTGAGAGGGTGTAGACTCATCTGGCTGAGAGGGTGTAGACTCATCTGGCTGAGAGGGTGTAGACTCATCTGGCTGAGAGGGTGTCGACTCATCTGGCTGAGAGGGTGTCGACTCATCTGGCTGAGAGGGTGTCGACTCTTCTGCCTCCACCAGCGGCTCTACGTTCGTACCTGCCTCAATGTCCTCACTCACAGCTTCTGTCTGTTCCTCACGACACGGATCATCGACTGTTATCTTGTCCTCAGGCTGCTCGTCTGAGCCGACGGGTGAATTACTCATGTTGGCCTCATCCAAGACGTCCGAGGTCGTTGGGACTTCGTCCCCACTGCTCTGCGTTGTTCTCCCTTCCTCCATGGACTCCACATCGGACGGGGCAGACTCACTTCCCACCGACACATCCAGAGAATTAGGGTTAGAGACGGTAACTGTCTCTTCTTCCCGTCTCTTCAGGTCCAGGCTGATGTCTTCAGGTGTGAGTGCATGCGTTTCACCACTAGAGGGAGCCTCTAACTTGATTTCTGAGTTTACACAGTGTGACTCTTCTTCACTGCTGGCTAACGTTTGGCAAGCAGCTTCTTCTGCTGAAGTGTTTTCTGGTTCAATGGTAGGACTTGGTACAGGAGCTGTTTCTGGTTCAACAGAAGAATCCGCAACTGCTACAGGACCATGTTCTGGTTCAGTAGAAGAATCAAGACTTGGTAGAGGAGCTTCTGTAGATGCTAATGCTGCTTCTTCTTCTCTCTTTTTACTTTCTACAACAGTGGGCACTTCGGACAAAGTGATGTCTGTCTCTCTTGGAGCTGCTGTGGTCTGCATCTGAGGCTCAGCAGCCACCTCTACTGCTTTTGTTTCTACAGCAAACACATTATCTTGGATCACCGTCTCAGGTGCCGCTTCTACATTCACTTCCTGGGTCTCACTCTCTTTAGCTGTGTCTGTTACCTCTGGTGTCTCCAGTAAAACAGGGAGGCCTTCTTCTTCCTTCACGGCTTGGCCTTCTTCTTCCTTCACGGCTTGGACGACTTCTTCTGCTTTGGTTGGTGTTGCCGCCTCACTGACAGTTGGAGCTGCGTCTTTTTCTTCCACCTTCCCCAGAGGTGTCTCAATGGCGGTCACATCCGTCGAGGCTTCGCTTGACAGCACACCGTTATCCATCTTCTCTTCCTTCTTGGGGCTGAATGACAGACCATTGACTGCAAGAGGAGAGAGGGGTGGGGGCTCAGAGGAGGCGAGCATCATGGCGGGGCTGTTGGGAGTGGAGGCGGCCGACGAGGAGAGGCTGGAGCGGCTGGACTGACTGAGGAGGTCTCTGCTGTCTGTGAACAGGTTGTACTTCTTCAGGCTAGCTGCCTCTTTCACCACTGCAGGATAGAACAGGGAGGATTAGAGGTGTGTCTGTGAGGAAAGTGTTGGTCTATCATCAGCAGTGTAACATACCTTTAGTGACCTCCTTGTCCAGAGTTTGCAGGAGGATGATCTCGTAAACGTTCTCAACATGGATGTAGTTGGAGTGGTCACCGTCGATGGTCTGCTCGAGACTCTGAAGCTCCTGTACAGAAACGCATACACAAGTCATGCTCTGAAGCTATGTAGATGTTGAAAGACACTCTTCATCATAGCTGTGTGCAGCGGAGACTCACAGTTTTGCAGGTGGGGGCCAGGTTCTTCTTGATGTAGGGCAGAGTGATGGAGACGAGAGCCTCCCTGGAGATCCTCTTTCTCACCGTGCTGCTGTCGTGGTCATATTGCTG
The DNA here is from genome assembly GCF_902827115.2 of Pseudochaenichthys georgianus. NCBI lineage: Eukaryota > Metazoa > Chordata > Actinopteri > Perciformes > Channichthyidae > Pseudochaenichthys > Pseudochaenichthys georgianus. Next base: position 34,579,432 of record NC_047506.1, read on the forward strand.
CAGGACACACAGGAGAGAAGGGACTTGTCACTTCCTGTCGGCAAGGCCTTTGTTGTTTTAAGTTTCCCTGAGGTATGATTGCATTCCAACACCAGTGTCAATACATGAAGTTTGTCCCATGAAGATATATTGATAAACAAGTGGGCGTTCATTATAAATGTATTCTGTAGTGCAGAACGATAAACCAGAATCTCTTTTAAAACTGTTAATACAAACTCAAATGATTCAGAATGAATCCAGTTCCTGCATTAACCGTGTTTTCTGACCTTGAGCACTCTGTTTTTGGCCTTGTCGATGGCAGAGCCGGGGTTGTCAGGGTTATCCTGGACCGCTTTGTTGAGCAGCTGCCCAAACGTGTGGGCTGCATTCTCCATCAGCTGACACACACACACACACACACACACACACACACACACACACACACACACACACACACACACACACACACACACACACACACACACACACACACACACACACACACACACACACACACACACCACACACACACACACACACACACACACACACACACACACACACACACACACACACACACACACACACACACACACACACACACGAGATGAGATGAGATCAGACAGCAGTTAAATGACCCAAATACAGAGCCAAAGATAGCATCTGAAAGTCCCATCAGTGTGGATTATCACTACAACAAAGGTTTTCATTATTTACACTGAGACACAGTGAATGTATTGAAGAAACATGCATTACAGTCACAAGAGTATCATCATCAGAAACACTTTAAAGATCCCCTCGGGTAACTGCTGGCTAATAAAATGACTATTTCACTCAAATGAAAATAACCTCTCCACCCACTCAGTCTGAGCGTCTGACGGAGAAAGTGAATGAAAAATATCATACTGTTTGTCTCAATGGTGAAAGAAGTACTTTGTCACTCTTCTCCACTACTGTGTGTGTGTGTGTACCTGCTGCAGGTCGATCTGAGCGCTGTGGATCACTCCCTTGATGTTGGAGAAGCCGAACCTCTCCTGCAGGTGCTGCAGTTTCTCCTGTAGGGAGCCGATCTTCTGGTAGCAGCTCAGCAGGTTCGGTCTCGCCATTTTTGCAAGAGCCTGAGGCACAAGCAGAGGATGGGGTTATGGGTTTTTAAAGCCCCCTCAAGAGTATTAAAAAACATCCTTTCTTTAGCGTCCATGTTGTTTCCAAATCATGTCTAAGAACACATTAGCACATCAAAGTCGAAAAGAAAGACCTCCTCTTCTAAGTTGCCCTTTAGTTTTATATACTCAAAACTTTTTGTATATAGAATTCAATATCTTAGATACAACCTAGAAGGTCAAACCAAATAATTATCAGATTTCTTTCTCTTTTTTTCTCTGAAAGAATTTATTTAAATGATTATTTTGGTTTATAGTAATACGTTCATAATCTGAGATCAAATATCATTCATCATTTCAGCCCAACTATTGTTTAATGGGACAGCGATGAGGATATACTTTAGAGTATGTCTGTTAAGAGAACCGTACAAAATGATTGAACGTTGTACCCTGAAGACAAACATGATTTATTAAATAGTTTTAATTTGTCTTATTTGGTCACATGGGTTGGGCTCTTTAAAATGTTACAGCAACATATAATAAAACCACCCCTTTAGTAGAATTTGTAGGGTAGACACTTTTCTAGATTGAGTCTTAAAAAAAATAGGCCACACTGAAGAAAATAAATTCTAATGTGACAATAAAAGATGTAAGATATTTATTAGAACCACACCTCCTTCACTTGCTCATTGTCCACCAGCATCATGACGTCCTGGCACAGCTGGTCCATCATGGTTTCACTCAGCTGCCGTCCCTCCTGGAAGCCTGAGCTGACGGGCTCCATCAGCTCCTCCAGCACAGAGCCCAAGTACGGCTGCACCGACTCACAGCACAGCTTCTCTGCTGGCGCCGATACTTTGGCTGGAGGGAGAAGTTAAACGTTTATTCTCAGAACACAACCATGCATCACAGCTCAGCCCGTGTTTGGCAGTCGGCCTCTGGACGTTACCTCTGACTTTCTCCTCCAGCTGCCATCGGGACTCGAGGATCTGGTCCATGTCGGAGTGGATGAGAACCTCCTGCTGCCGGAGCGATGTTCGACATTCCTCCTTCAGTGCGGAAAGTCCCTCCAGCAGATGCTCCTGGATCAGGATGTAGGCCGCCTCCACCGTCTGGGCAGAACCCGGTAATTAATCAAAGGTCCATGATTTCGGCTATATTAATTTGCTACTGCTAGAGCCATAATATCATTCAAGGAATGGCCCACAGCAGGAAGGCACAATGTATCCTTTCAGATTTCAATGGGTTAAGTTTGTGATTAAACAAAAATATAACCCTGACACTGACATTAATATCGGGTGCCAATTTGCAAATAAAATAATACTTTTGTATTGAATTGAGAAGGAAACGGCAGCATCCTCAGTCACAGGATATTAAAAAGGTATCAAGTTAAAAGTGTGACTCACAGCAAACCACACTCTCTTCTTCTCCGTCTTCTTGGCCTTGAGGCGAGGCAGCATGTCTTTCTCCAGAGACGGCAGCAGCTGCTCCATCACCACGTTGGCCATAACCTGCAGACACACAGGAATTCAATTATTACATCATTTAACATCTCAACTGTCTAAAACATTCCAGGGTTGCCAAAACCCAAAGTGAGACTATTCCATTGCTACTCAGTTTGATTATAAAACACAAAGGTATTTGAGAATATGCACTCTATACAGAGCCTTACATATTAACCTACAGTACTCCCATTTTACCGTATTGCAAATATTTATGTGTTAATCTTCAGTTATGCATAGTACCAACCATAACTCTTAACTAACCGCAAAAGTTATGCTGTAAAAGCAAAACAAATGATGTCACCCAGTTTGTAATCCAGCCTTGGTGAAATGAATTTAAAAGAACAAAGAGCTTGATAAACTCCAAATGCCTCAACTGGGGTTATGAAGAAATCCTCTCAATTCTTTTTTAAGATGACCTGCCACCTAACAGGAGACAGGATGACATACCACTGAAGATTAGTCCTTCTTACAGTTTTTTGGAGAGTATAAAAGTTATTTGCAACCAATCTAAACTGGTAATGGATACAGTATTTGTAAAATAAAATGATAAACTTCACTGAAAAACATTATTTTGAGGAGCATACTTTTTGTTCAAGTGCATTTATTGGCAACATTTACAATACAAATCTACTGTAAGTCCCTTTTTTCTAACAAAGTAAAAAGGCATCAAAAATATCCAATAATAAATCAATAAGCCTGGTGGATATATTATGGTATTGGGTTTTTGATAAATTGCTTAACTGCTCACTTAACACAAAGATGTAAGTGAACTCTCTGCTCACTCCCTTTCTCTCCATCTAACCATTCGTTACGTTTGACAGCTTTTATGATTTAGCAGCTGCTGAAACTCTTTACTCCGCACTGTGCCGACATTTCATTCATTCCTCGCATGTCTCAGCTCTGACGACCGTGCAAGAAAGAAAACATGCTGTTGAGTGAGGGCAAGCACGTGTACTTTGGTATGTATTTGTATTACACGTGTATGAGCTGCACACTCGGGGCACAAAACAGGAAATGTCTGAGTTATTACTAAGACAAATTGGTTTTAGATTGTGTGTGTGGGCTTCCTGCAGCAAGTCCTACTTCCTTCCACCTTCAACTGAGTGTGCCTAAATACAATGTGAGCGAAACAACAAAACAATGGAGCATTTAGCCTGTCACCATGCTCTGCTTCAGAGAGCACCAGGAGAAAGCACAACACATAGCAGAGAGCATGGAGGAGAGGAACACGAGTAAGGAGGACAGTCTGAAGAAACAAAAGCTCCTCTCATCTCGTGTTGTTCCCAGAGAAAGCATGAGGAGTGTGAGGATGCAAATGAGACTGATGGTACACACCCTGCAGCCTGTACACACTGTAGGAAAGGGAAGCTATTGTATAGCAACCGAATACCTATTTATAGGGGCCCTATTATGCGTTTGGTTTGGTGGTTTCCCTTTCCTGTAGCGTGTTGTATATGTGTTTGTTTATGTAAATAGCCTGCAAAGGCTAACATCCCAACGTTCCCCCCAGAGGGAGTTTCTCTAATATGACATCACTATGTACCAGGTGGGGACTCGAGTCACATGACTTGACTCGAGTCGCATATTTTTGGACTTGAGACTTGCTTGACTAACGTTGATAAAAGACTTGACTTGACTTTGACTTGGTATTCATGACTTGAGACTTGACTTGCTTGACTCTCACCACAGTGACTTGGGACTTGCACATGTAGGACTTACTCCCACCTCTGCTATGTACCACTTGCACTTCTATTGGCTAGTGCTCCAACAGACTTTACATGATAGGCTAAGGGACGGGACATCTTTAAGCGGTTGACTTATCACAACAGAGCTGGCCAGCTAACCAATCAGAGCAGACTGGGCTCTGGTTTCAGACAGAGGGTGAAAAGAGGTGCTGCAGCACAGGCAGTATGAGGAAAATAAAGGCCTTTGAATTCACCCTAAGATTGATTTAGAAAGATGTGGGACACATGTTGTACATCCTGCTGTAGCAACTGATGTCAGATTCTGTCTATTCAAATGGTTTTATCGTCAGCCAACCACGGTGTGCTGCTCCTCACAAAGGTTTTGGTCTCACAGCTGAACATCTGTTTCATGAATTTGTTTAAGTCGTCTGCGAGCTCAAGTTTCTCTGTTTGACACACAGAGATAATAGTTCATGGTTCACCAGGGATAGAGTGAGACTCAGTGGATGGCCGATGCAACAAGAAAGGAAAAACATTTGTCTTTTTTCCAGTTTTTCTGTACTTTTGTATCTTTTGTTTGACTTTCTTTGCAAGACATCCTGGGGATTATAGTCAGAAATGATTACTGTTGATTATTTGCTTACTCAGCAATTGCAATTGGGATGAAATATGAATCTCATGTCTGTGTGTTAAGTACAGAGTCAAGACTTAGCCTAGCATGATGACTGGAAAAGGGGGAAACAGTTAGCCTAGCACCGACAGGCATCTTTAAACACATTCAATAACAGTGAGGGTATTTCCCATCAATCGTCTTTAAACTATTCTTTAATAAAAGGTGTAGATGAATCCTGTAAATCTACTGAGGAATAGAATAATTAGTTGAGAGTTTGGGACGTACCCTGACATCACTTCCTATCAGCATGTCCCAGGACTCGTATCTGTCTTTGTCCTGTCTGTAGAGCTGGATGGCTTTGAGGAAGGCCTGCACTTCACACGTCTTCTTCTTCAGGAAGTCTGACAGAGAGGGAGGAGATGGAGATTTAAAAAACTAGCAGGTTAAGAAACTGACAGAATAATTTGTCATCATTCTCTTTGTTTTAAGCTGTGATGTGAGCTGAGTGTAAAGCTCCATCTCCTCGCTGGGCTGCACAGAGAAGGGATGTTCTGCTTCAACATCATTATATAAAAAAAGTATTGAACGTCTCTGCTCCTCGGAGCTGGTGTGGCAAGTCTGTTGCCATGGAAACTGTCGAAAGTGGTTTAAGTGATGGTATGCAACCTAAATCTATCTCTCATCACTTAGCTGTGATCAGTTTCAGTTCATTCAGTCTGTAGCAAGTAATGATGCATTCCTGCAGAGTAACATGGATCATTAGGTACCATCTAACGAGTTATACATGTTATAACGGTTTTTAATCAATATGACACTGGAGATAGGACAACCCTTTTCCATATTCTGGCTGCAACTAAATCATGTTCATCATCCATACATCTGCCTATTCTCCTAACAGATGAATCTTTTAAATGTATAAAATGCCACATAATAGGGAAACCGTTCATCTGAAATGGCAAACAACTGTTCCAATCCAGAATATATTAAATCTACTATTAAATAAAGGCGTCAAAAACCGGAAAAGCTTGAACGTTTGAAGAAGGCTTAAAAACTAAATTAAAATGTGTACTGACTAAATAAATGAAATTGAAAGACGTGTACTTTTCTCAGACTTCCATGCAATTTGCCTTCTTTCTGTAACCATTGGAGTTGCCCCCTCCAGGCTATCAGAGGGATAAAACGGCCATTTTAAGCCACTCCCCCATTGGATTTATTTCCAGATTAGGGGGTTGCTCGCTGGTCTCACCCTGGTTCTGGTGCCTGATGCAGTCTGACAGGATGGAGAGGAAGGCGTCCTGCTTGGCCTGCTGTTTGAAGCAGAAGTAGGAGTCCCTCCTGTAGGGAAGACGCAGGTAGACGGGAAACTGTCCCGGCATCCCAGAGAGAGGAGGAGCAAAGTCCTCATTCACATCTGAAACACAAAGATCAGGGGCCTCATTTATAAAAGGGATATACACTCAAAAAATGGCGTACGCCAGTTTCTACGCAGTGTTTGCGATTTATAAAATACTAACTTGACGGGAAAATGTGCGGTCCTCCACGCAAACTCTAACCCATGCGTACGCACTAAGCACAACAACGGGAGAGACGAGAAACTGCGACACCGTTGGCAGAAGGAAGAATGGAGAGAAATATGTGGAAATAATACCATAAATAAAATGTTACCTCATTTATCATATATGAAGAATTCATTTTCAAAAATTGATTAAAGCCAATCTTAAAATGATTAAACAAACGCCTGTTTGAGACTCCTCAGTGCACACAAAAACATAACTTGGAGAAATAAATAAATACGGATATGTTATTTAAAACCACCTCGAATATGTTGTGTTAATGTTATGAAATGTTTTCTCACACATGATGCGGTAAGCAGGAGGACAGAATTACGTCTAAACTCACGCCGTTTTGCATTTTGGTTGTAGATACGAGCATGGTTTTATATGATTAATCGTGTTTTATGCCATTTGCTAAAATAAGCCTTCTCCATCGCTGCCCCCACCCTCTGGAACTCTCTCCCACAACACATCAGAGACTGCACTGACCCCCCCACTTTCAAAACACTGACCAAAACACACCTCTTCAGACTGGCTTTTAATCTGTGAATTATGCTGTATTGCTGTTTTAATAACTTTTAAATGTTATTTTATCTTGTTCTAATAACTTTTAAATTCTATTTTATCATGTTTTATCACCACTGTAAAGCGTCTTTGAGCACCTGGAAAAGCGCTTCGAAATGCAATGTATTATTATTATTATTATTATTATAAGATAAATCGCTCATAAAACACAGGAGGTATGGAAACTAAGAACACCCTATATTTGTTACATTTGGCAGCTGATATAACTCAACACATTAGTTTTATTTCCTTTAACAGGTGGACATAGAGTTGCTGCAGTGGAGACGCTGCGCACAGCTGATAACTTAACTGGAACACAAACCACCAAATAAAAAACTAAACATGAATTGACTCCACTCCGCAGGGATCCCCCGATACCTTCTTACAGTTGCTCATCATGGGGGGGGGGGGTCTCCTGTCCCCGGCACAAACACACTGCCAAAGGTTGTGTGTATTTTGTCATTAACCTTTTTCGGACCACTTATTTATTTGTTTGGTGACGATCCGACCTCAATGCTGCTACTCTGGTTCAAACTCAACCTGATCTCACCAGAATGCGTGACTCCACCACGACTCCTTAACACCGCATTGCGTGGTGGAGTCACGCATTCTGCTACATTTACGTGTCGGCACCACGCAAACAACCCCAATGTAAAGTGAATGAGGCTCTTTTGTCGTGGTGCACACACGCATTTCTACAACGTCCCACAGTGAGCATTTATTCGGACGTTTTTTAAATCTACTTTATAGCTTGTAGTAACTCACGGGAGGCTTCTTTTATTTTATTTGTATTCATAATCATTTTTATTTTTCATCAGAATGTAAAAATGACATTAGTTACGAATTTTTGTTCTCAAAAAACAGTGCATTGTGTGTAATGCAACTGTGATTTTTATTAAATTAGTTAGTTTTTAAGGAAGGCCAGAGCTTCAGCTGTGTCAAATAGATTGTTCCCTTTAGTTAACGTTATTTAAAAGATAATGATCATGTCCCCTGTATTGTATTACGAGCGTCCATTCCCATTGGATAACGGATAATTTTACACCCGGAAGTAAGTATTCTCCTTACTGTCGATTGATTTTACAGTGATATCTGCACTACTCATCAACTCAAAAACACCAAATTATCCTTGTTAATTACACAACATTGATTGGTTTAAATTGTGTACAATGCTTTTGTATTTTCCCCCTTCGATTCGGAGAAACGAATATTTTTTCGGAGTTTTTGGATGGCAGAAGACACTACACTACCCAGAATCCTCAGCTATAGTTTGAGACTACACCAGAGATGGGGACCCGAGTCTGCGACTCGGACTCGAGTCGCACTTAAGTCGCACACACAGAGACTTCAGACTTGACTTGGACTCGTGACCAAAAGACTTCAGACTCGACTTGGACTCGTGTGTTGGGACTCGTGAACAATCATTGTTTTCTATTTTTGGCGTATTAAAGGTGGGGTAGGTAGGTACATTTGAGAGAAACCGGCTCGAGATCGCTAGAATTTGAAAATACACAACCGGAGATAATCTGCTAGAGGCTGTTACTTCCTTATAGAGCCCGCCTCCTCCAACACACACGAACGCGCACATGACCAATGAGGGCACGAGATAAATTTGTGCCCAGATGGAAGGCTGACAGGCAGGTAGGCCATCCAGTTATTATAGCCGGGCTCATTACGCAGACGTGCGCGCCTCTGTTACTACCTCGTAGTAACACAATGCCACCGGCAGCTGTACCGCTTGTAATTAGGTTCAACTACAACAACTTCGAACAAAACGCCGGCGGCACCAACAAAAGGAGCGCACACTGCAAAGTCTGCAATATCAAAATCAAGGATGCTGGCGCAACAACGTCGAATTTCATCAGGCACTTGAAAACTCACCCGGAGAGGTCAGTCACATTAACGCATGGACGGTTAGCAAACATGTTTAGCTCAGCATCAGCTATGTAATGTTCACTTAGCTTGCTACTAGCTTTGTAACTGAATATTTGAAAAGATTAGTGAATGTTTTCTTGTCACACTTGTTTGAGTTGAGTGGCGTTGACATCCAACTCTTGACATGACATACAAAAGGTCGGTAACGTTAATCATTACGTTCCGCTGCCACCATCTACTGGCTAACGTGAAACGTAGAAAATACATAGTTACATACATAAATACATCCGTCGGTTTATAGGCAGGTTACAGGTTTATTGTTGACCACGTAACGTTAATGTTACAGGTTTATCAGGTTACCATTACACTGGGTTTGAGTGAGAGGATAGAGGAATATGTTTATTAATAGTAGACTTAAAAGATGTCATTAGAGACCCAGTGTAATTAAACAATACGGTTGCAGAGGTGCAGTATAGAGCTGTGCAGTATTCTTAACAGACTGGATAGCAGCAGACAATAGAAGGCTTATTACAACCAGAAGAGACATGAGACTTTTATTTTTTTAGAGACTTGAGACTTGACTTGGACTCGTGACCAAAGACTTGAGACTTGATCAAGTCTCACCCCACAAAGACTTGAGACTTGACTTGGACTCGTGACCAAAGACTTGAGACTTGATCAAGTCTCACCCCACAAAGACTTGAGACTTGACTTGGACTCGTGACCAAAGACTTGAGACTTGACTTGGATTTGCAAAAAAAGACCTGTGAACATCTCTGGACTACACCATGTGCTTAGCTTGACAAACCCCGTGATCAGTCCTCAAGCTCTGTGATTGGTTGACCTCCAACTGCATTCCATATGAAAAAAAAACGTTTCGTAAAAGATAAAATCATACTTTATTCAGCAGTGCTTGCTTTACTCTTTGAAATTCATACATGAATGCATTGTAATAAATGGTTTGGCTGCATTAAATATTACACATCTATCGTAGTTCTTTATTTATCTACAGAGATCGGGCATCAGAATAGACCGGAAACTATTCTTTTACCGTTCTGTTTTAATTTCACAATAAAGTTAGTTCTAATAATCTGTTTTGATATTGTTTTTTATTAACTACTAGACCGCTGGGTCATGTTAAGACCATCTTTTCTGTGTTGCTGTGGGGTTTTTCTTTCGCACAAATATGAAAACAATAACAAAATATATCTGTCTTAAACTAAACCAGAAACAGCAGTATATTTTATTTTGTTAACACTGTAAACTTGACAGCTTTTTAACCCGCACCTCCTACTGGTTAAAGCACGTGATTACACGTTTGGAGTCATTGCAATGCAGGTAGATTATGTTTCTTTTTAATGACTGTTTAAAATGCCTTTTTCTTAATGTCTTTCATTTTTGTAAAGCACTTTTGAATGTGTTATATGATGAAAACATTTAAATATTAAGAGTACATACAAAATAGTGGGAAAGTAGAAGGTCAATGATATAGAATAGAAAATATCAAGAAGATACTGTAAATAATATCTACAATAAAACAGTTTAGTGCCTGATAGGAGGATGTGCAAAACAGACAAACTAATAAGGCTTTATTTAAACATTAAAGAATACTTTAGGCTAAGGTCTTCTTTTAAATAAGAAAAAAGCTTTGGGGGTATCTATCTACAGATACATACTAAGCCTGACAAAGTACTTAACGTCTAATATATTGCATGGTTTGTTTTGGAACTTGACAATCAACTTTCCTGCAATGTTAACTATGTTGAAGCACTTCTTTTAACCGATATTATACATAATTGTATTATACTCTTATAAGATGTATGTAGATAGAATAAGAAATTTGCAGAATACGACAGTGTAATGGTGGAGGTACACACATATTGATAGAGGTCTTGTAATGCACTGTTGAGGAACCTGTGACCCAAGTTTTGCATTCATTGCATAACTACACCGTAGTTGTGTGATATGTCAATAAACCTTTGAAAATCTTGAAATCTTGAAAGGGATGTGCAAAATATCAATTATATACAGTCTTTAATGAACGATTAGAGAATAACGAGTAATGAATATGCTTTATACGGATCTGCAGATAAATATTTAGTCAAGCACCAACTATCAAATATCTCTCCTGATTGTTGGCACTTGACAATCACCTTCACTGAATTTTACTCAGGTGTAACTAAAGTCTGATTTAAGGGTTGTTTATATTTCACATCATTAATCCAAATCTGTAAAGTAACTAAAATAAATGTAGTGGAGTAAAAACACCAGGTTAACCTTAAAGAAAGCCCTCAGGATTACAAAAGACCCCCCATCACCCCAGCCACAAACTGTTCTGTCTGCTGCCGTCTGGCAGGCGGTACCACAGCATCCGGACTAAAACCACCAGACTCAGGGACAGCTTCATCCCACAGGCCATAAGACTATTAAACACCTGAACTTAGAAACAACATCCATAACCTTCATCTGGCTGCTACATAGAAATTATTTATCTAATATATCATATTCACAATGTAGTGACTGCTTTTTTGCCATTTGTTTTCTTAGTTATATTCTCTTTTATATGTGTGTGTTATGTGTTGTGTAACGTTGCTGCCTTCTTGGCCAGGTCAGCATTGAAAATGAGATTGTATCTCAATGCTTTTATCTGGTTAAATAAAGGTTAAATACAAATAAAAAGATTCCAATCACTTGTATATAGACTCTTATTGCACTATTTCACTATTTTTTTTCTGTGTATCTGTTTTATTGTGTTGCACTGTTGGAGGAGCCTGCGACCTAAGGGGGGATAGCACACGTTCGATTCCTGTTTTGAATAGTGTGCCGTCGATGGGTTTCATTCCATTTCAAGGTGCTTTTTGAAGCTCTGTGTAAACTTCGCGCACTGCCACTCTAACATCCAATCACAGAGCTTGAGGACCGATCACGGGGTTTGTCAAGCTAAGCACATGGTGTAGTCCCAAACGATAGCTGAGGATTCTGGGTAGTGTAGTAGTAGTAGTAGTGTAGTGTTCTGCCATCCAAAAACTCCGAACAAATATTCGTTTCTCCGAATCGAAGGGGAAAAATACAAAAGCATTGTACACAATTTAAACCAATCAATGTTGTGTAATTAACAAGGATAATTTGGTGTTTTTTAGTCGATGAATAGTGCAGATATCACTGTAAAATCAATCGACAGTAAGGAGAATACTTACTTCCGGGTGTAAAATTATCCGTTATCCAATGGCAATGGACGCTCATAATACAATAAAGGGGACATGATAATTATCTTTTAAATAACGTTAACTAAAGGGAACAATCGATTTGACACAGCTGAAGCTCTGGCCTTCCTTAAAAACTAACTAATTTAATAAAAATCACAGTTGCATTACACACAATGCACTGTTTTTTGAGAACAAAAATTCGTAACTAATGCACCATAATACATTCTGACGAAAAATAAAAATTATTATGAATACAAATAAAATAAAAGAAGCCTCCCGTGAGTTACTACAAGCTATAAAGTAGATTTTAAAAACGTTTTATAGAATAAAAGCTCACTGCGGCACGTTGTAGAAATGCGTGTGTGCACCACCACAAAAGAGCCTCATTCACTTTACATTGGGGTTTTTTGCGTGGTGCCGACATGTAAATGTAGCAGAATGCGTGACTCCATCACACAATGCGGTGTTAAGGAATCGTGGTGGAGTCACGCATTCTGGTGAGATCAGGTTGTTTAAACTGCATCCACCAAACAATATGATTTATCTCGACCTCCCCAAAAGAACCAAAATCTGACACGGTGTGAGATGTCTTTTTTAGCTGTTCTGTCGTCATTTCCTGCGATCTTCTTCATAAAGTCAGTCAAAATGAATGAATGAATGGGCGTTTCTTTGACTATTTATAGGCAAATATGGGCGTTACGTGAAGCCCAAAAAAGCTGCACCGCATTTCAAGTTGATTGGGATTTATAAAAGGGAAACCGGCGTAGGACATGCCGTACGCATTTTCCTCGCCGGTACACAATGTTTTGTGAATCGGAAAATGTCGGAACATTTCTGTACCTATTTATTGGATTTCTACTACGTAAGCAACCTTCCCACGTGAATCCTACGCACGGCGTTATAAATGAGGCCCCAGCTGAGGGTGAGCACCAAAATAAAAAGGAAAGACGATATTTCAAACAAATTAATGGTTTAATGTTGGGTTGGTTGGTTTGAATGTTTAGTCCATACTGACTTTTTATCAAGTATGATCTCGAATGACCACATCCTTATTTCTATCTGAATTTGCTTCATATTAAACACAATCTTCTAGGTGGGCGTTTCTGCTACCAGTGGTGGAAAGTACATTTAAGTACTGAAGCACAATTTTGAGATACATGGCCATGAATATTTCAATGTTATGCTGCTTTATGATTTTACTCCAATATATATATATCAGAGCAAAATATAAAAGTTTTGGCTGTACATGTATTTGGCAGCTACTTTCAGTTACAGATATACAATTATTGAGTAAAATGCATCGTAAATGTTGTAATTATGCAAATTATAAAAAAATACTTAAATACTATAGGTAGGTGGAATCACAATGTAACCATAAGTGTAATAAAAGAGCTAGAACACCATCATATTATACATTTATATAAATAAATAAATCAATACTTTTTTTTTTAAATATCACATTAGCCCTACTAACTGGTACATCGCGACAACCCTAATGAGTACCTTTTGTACTTTAAGTTTATTTCAAGCTTGTATATGTAACAGAGTATTTCTACACTGTATTAGTATATGGGTTCTATGGTGGGCAGATTATATTTTACTGTGTGGGTTTAAAATAAAGAAGACAAGTAGGGTGGATTATTCATTTACTTCTACTCTAATAATCTCTGTTCAAAACGTTTAAACTTTATGACCCCATAACACATGGATGTTCTTTAAAGCTTCAGGGAGTGTGCACTTGTGTCGGGAACAGAATATCTGAGAGGAAAGAGATGCATGACTGACTCATATTTCATGTTATAGACTCTCACAGCTTCAGTGGCTGAACCATTAAGCCAGATGAGCCTTTTGGGGCTTTGAGCACCACAACACAGTGCTACTTTGCAGCTGACATTTTCAACACTCTTGCAAAACAATCTTGATTGATAAATTGCTCCACAGTAAAGAGGAAAAATATATCAAACATCTTTAGATTTTTGGATAAAATATCCCTTTAAACTTAACAGCTATTTATTGCTGTAAGAGGACAAGGCTAACAATGAGTTAAACTACAAAGTGTGCCTTTTTAGTTCATGTTTATACTGGTGGCAATTATACAATTCTCTATAAACAGACATTCTCAAGGATAGCCTTATCAGTCATTATGATTTAAGTCATGCTCTGAAGTGTTTGTGTTTCTTAAACAATGCTTATTTCATTCCTTCAGTCCTTCTTGGCTCCCACCTGCACTTCTTTAAGCTTTGAGCACCCGTGGGTGGGAGTTTGTTGTTCAAGATCTAAGTGGGAACACTTCAGGTTTCTCTTTTGTTTAAGAAACAAGTCCTACAATTTAAACATGAAATGTATTATCTAGAGGGGTAATAATGTCTTCTTTGTGTGTTAATAGAATGGATAATGATGTGTGATAAGATATTTCACATTTTACTGATGGATAATGATGATTAGAGATTGTAAAAAGAAACAAAATACATGTATTTTCAGAATTATTTTCTATTTAAACTTAATTATAGCTTGTATATTCTTTGCATTTTGAAAATGTTCGAAACATTAAAGGATGATATTTATAACAATTTAACTTATTTAAGCTTGAGTTCCGCATTTTGTTACAGAGTACATGATCCTGCAGGTTCATCTGTAAATAAAATAAAAATAGAATTCTTTCTTTTTCATAATCTATAACAAACAGGTGAACATAGCGCACAGGTCAAAACACCCAGCATCTTTTTATGAGAGCATGCTTGTGTGCAAACAGCCAAATTGTCATCATTACGTCATAAACTCATCCTCTGCACAGATTACTGCGTACTCAGCACAGACACACGACTGTTTCCAAAACACCAGAGGCTGAAATGACCTCGATAATTGCTCCGTGTTGAAAAATCTGCAGGGATATTTTCAGGACAGATAATCGAGAGCTGAGACTTTAAAGTCTGTAAACACAATAGAGGCGCAATAAGGCTGTGATATCCACTGCACACATACATTCTGATAGAGGAACAAATGGAGAAGATTTTTCTATTTGTAGACATTAATCATATATGCTGTCTTCAGTGCTGAAAGAAGTATGCAGATGCTTTTCTTAAAAATGAGAAAAAACACTAAAAATACTCCCATTACAAGTAAAAGTATTTTGGAAAATAAAAATCCATATTTTTCTAAGTGTTGCCTAACTTTTATGTGGAACTCTCCAGAAATACTGTTTAAACATAATTAGGAATGAGGGTAAAACTATTTATTTTTGAGAAATGGCTAGCTTTAGCATATTAGCACGTTATGTAGCATGATTTCAAAAATAGCTATATAGCTGATGCTAACAGTAACAGTGAAAAGACAACATAATAATATAACAAGTATTGAATTAGTGAACAAGTAACCAATGCTCTGTTTTGTTTTTAGTTTTTGTTCCATTACATGATAAGAGTTATAGAGAGGTGAAGTCCCTCCCCTTCTGGGGGAGCTCCATGGGACCATTATTTCAGAAAAAGTATCATTGAAGTCAATGGAGAGAGAAAGATTATCTTTCAATCCCGTTTGAATTGTGCCACGAATTACACATATGATGTTTGTCAATTTAAAAGATAATTTTGCAAATTTTTTTTGTGTGAAACGCTTAATGAACTACATCTCTGGTCTCGCACACTCTTACAACAACACACGTCACCAAGATGGCCGTCACTACTGTCTTGTCAAAAAAGTGATTGACTCCTCACTATCACCACAATGAAACACGTCCAGAAGAATGTCATGCAAAGCTGCCTGCCTTCCTTTGATTCTCTCTGAACTGCCTGATCTTTTTAATGTTTAATGTCAACCATTTGTGCAGATAGCGTGAAGTAGAAAAGATCGCAGATGCTAATGTACCGTTAGCATTTCTCCCCCGGGCTTAAATGGTGTATTATAGAATGATCACACCGGTGACAGTACTCTTCAAAAGGGTTCACAAAATATGACTACTACTCTTACTGTTTAACATGTTGGGTTACTTAATGTTACTTCATGTTAAGGCGAATACAAATGACAAGGCTGTAATGCTAACTAACGTGCTAGCTACTAGCTGGGTAGCTAACTTAATCCAGCCACTCCTGGTCCTTTCATCAGACGGGAAGTGAAAGAACGAGCAAGATAACATTATCTTATCTTAGCCAGCGCCATATAGATAGCTAAGATCAGCGCCATATAGATATAATCTATCTCTTATGCGGCTTTCACACCAGCGCTTTTCCCTTTCTAGCTCCGAGCTAGAGCTTTTCTGGTCCAGCTCCGGTTTCCCTTTTCTGCTCCGGCTCTGTTCACACCGCCCAGAGCCCGACTGGTGCTGCCGCTGCTGCGTCATGACGTCACCGTTTACATCGCTGATTTGCTCCCCAACTGCGTTACGGCGCTCACAACAACTGCGTCGGGTCGATGATCGCGTTGCTTTTAATCACATGAAGACAGATTAAATTAAATAACGACTTCTCCAACCTTATGCTTTTCTCCAGAGTGCCGTGGTTCATAGTTTATTAATGTGTTTCTGGGCATTTACCGACCGCTGCAGTGTTGGCTGCTCTTCCACGGGAGTTTATTCTCCCGTTAGCTCCCGGTTAGCTCACACTGCAGCAGCCGCTCTAAAGTATTCACTGTCCAACTCACACAAGCAGCTGATACATATCCCCAGTGAATGTGTGTCAGTCTGAATTGACGCTGTTTGGCATCACAACGCTGTTATGAAAGTCTCTCTGGTATAAAATGGGTGATGTTAGCATAGCAACCGAAGCTAAACTGACTACTTGCTATTGCTATCCTATTGTGGCATAAACCGTTTTCTACAGGCACATTTTACCGGCGTATTCTTATTATGATTCTACTTGTGATAGTCGGATGTATTGTCCATGTATTGATTCCATCCGATAGCTGCTATAATAAAAAACAAAACGTCTGCCTCTCTCCACAATGATCAATAACGGCCTGTCCACACAGCGGCGTGCGTTGAAGCTTCCAACGCTTCTGCCCATTCACTTTGAATGGGGTGACGTCACTTTTAACCGAACTGCATTTTGGGAAGCGACGTGGAGCGTTGCTGGCTTCAAAAGTTGAGCAATGTTCAACTTTTGACGCCTCGACTGAGGCGTCAGCCAATGAAATCCTGTTTATGCAAATCTGCCAGTACAAGCGCTAGCCAATCAAACCGCGTACGTATGCTGGGAGAGACTACGCAGGTCATTTCCTCATATTCCAAAAAATTGAGGGAAAATTCATTATAGCGGTAGTGAATTACCCGGTGCTGTATGATCAGTCTCTGTTCATCTACCGGGATACAAACCGGAGGAGCGAGGCATGGAGGGAGGTGGCGGAGACAGTGGGTGAAACTGGTAGGTTTTCGCCTGTTTGGGGATTTTATATCCAGTTTACTTCGTTTTAACATTGCTATTGCTTTGTATGTCGGGGGCGGGAGATTCATGTGATTGGTTGTTGGTCGCGTTGATCGCAAAAAATCCCCAAGCTTCAGATACGCCCACCTCCAAGCGTCAACGCACGCTGCTGTGTGGACGCTCCGTAACAGTGAACGGATGGTCAAAGTAAGGTACAAATAAACAGAATCACACGAAGCCTGGTTAGTGTTAACTGACTTTATAAAGTGTGTTTATAAGCACTACTGCTTGTAGGCAGGCATGACAGTCGACCCATATTCAGGGGAGGTGGGTTTAGTTTCCTGCACGCCTCGACGTAAGAGACGCCACCTCTTAGCTCCGAAGCTCTTGCCTCTTACAGCCCATACACACGGCGGTGTGCGTTGCCGCTTGGCGGTGGGCGTGTCTTGAGCTTGGGGAGTCAACGCGAGCAACGCGAGCAATCACATGAATGTCCCGCCCCGGACATACAAAGTAAAGCATTCATGCTACATCCATGCTGGCTAAATATGCTGTCTATGCTTGCTAGCTGTCCATTCAAACGAAGTACACTGGATATAAACTCCCCAAACAAGCGAAAACCTACCAGTTTCACCCACTGTCTCTGCCACGTCCCCCCATGCCTGGCTCCTCCGGTTTGTATCCCTGTATGTAAAGAGGGACTGGTCATAGAGTACCGGGTGATTCCCTACCGCCACGATAATTTTCTCCTCCATTTTTTGACATATGGGAAATAACTGCGGTCTGGCTCTCCCAACATACACGCGGTTTGATTGGCTAGTGCTTGTACTGTCAGATTTGCATACGCGGGATTTGAATGGCTGAGGCGGCAAAAGTAGAACATTGCTCTACTTTTGCAGCGAGCACCGCGAGAGAAGCTACGCTTTGCTCCCACAATGCAGTTCGGCGAATCGTGACGTCACCCCATTCAAAGTGAATGGGCAGAAGCGTTGAAGCGGCAACGCACGCCGCCGTGTGTAGGGGTCGTTAGACTGACAATTTTTTGGAGCTGGAAGTGAACCGGATTCCGGAGTTAAGAGGCGGCGCCGCTGCGGTGTGAACAGGAAAAAACGGTAATTTTCAGGCTCCAGCTCCGAGCCGGAGCTGAAAACGCGTTGGTGTGAAAGGGGCATTAGTGGAGTGGTGGAAAACAGTTATGACATCACTTAAGCGACTCTGGGATTATGTAGTCTTTCTAGTTGCGTATTTTTCATAGTCAGGGGTGCACATAACTTTTTTGCCCTGGTTCTCAAAGAAGCACCTGGAGATGTTGCTTGGTGCTCATCCTTAAATTGAAATAAACCTTAACTTTTGAGGGGGTCTTGACTTTATTTGCCAGACCCACGGCACTGAACACACATGCAGAGGTGAACACAGAACACACATGCAGAGGTGAACACAGAACACACATGCAGAGGTGAACACAGAACACACATGCAGAGGTGAACACAGAACACACATGCAGAGGTGAACACAAGACAACATTAGCACGACAAGCAATCCTACAAACTGTCATCACTACCCTCCTGACTGTTCTCCTCACTGTTCTCCTCACTGCCTTCCTCTCTGTCAGACATGGTAGCTGATGATGTAGGCCTACTACTTTCTCTCTGGTTGAGTCTGGATTAGCTGCTTGCATCCACAAGTCAACAGCTGGTTTTGGGTCGAAAGGGTCTGTAGTTATCATTACATTTTTACATTACATTGCATTTAGCTGACGCTTTTATCCAAAGCGACTTACAATAAGTACATTCGACCAGGAAGACACAACCTTGAAGAAAACAGAATCATATAAGAACATCAGCCTCTCAGTCTGACTGGAGAGGACTCTCCCTCCACATTATTGTAGACACATCTTCTTCTTATATCCGTTATGGTACGTCCACACAGCAGCTTTTCAAAAATCTTGAAAATCTTGGAGCTGGGCGTGTCTGACAGCTTGGGGATTTTTTGCGAGCAATGCGACCAACAACCAATCACATGAATCTCCCGCCCCCGACATACAAAGCAAAAAAAAAACAGGGATTTTATGCGAGCAATAAATATATATTGTATATATATATATATATATATAAACTCCCCAAACAGGCGAAAACCTACCAGTTTCACCCACTGTCTCTGCCACCTCCCTCCATGCCTGGTTCCTCCGGTTTGTATCCCGTTAATAGTTCTGGTCGTAAAGAACCGGGTGATTTGCTACCGTAATTTCTCGTTTGGAATATGAGGAAATGAATTTAACTGCTGTATAACAGAAGTTAAATTCATTCCTCACTTATTCTGACAATGTACTTAACCCCAAATAAAAGAACCCAATAAAAAGAGTTGTTAAATAATAGTGAAGTCACGTTGTAACAACAATAACTCATATCTCTCGAGTTTCCTTTTTGAGCTTTGCTAAAAGCCACTGTGTCAAGTGTCCATCTTGGGTTGCCGTCCGGAGTTGTCCAATATGGCGGACCATCTCGCACATGCGCAGTACCGATCGGGCAGGGGGACGGATCGGGTAGTGACAGTGACAACAGCAACTCCCAAGCCCCCAGGAAGTGCGCCGGAGTCTGATGAGAATATTCGTGCTGGTCAAACGGCGGTACTACACTTCCTTTAGGTTGCTGGGCCCGGAAACACTTTTTCCCATTGACTTACATTGGGAAAGAGTGGTCTGTAACTCGTTGGATAATTTTTTTTAAACTAAATAAACTACCCAGTATGAACGTGTGTATAGCCCTTATTAAAAACATTCGTTCCTCAAGTTGTAAAAATGTGCTAATAACGTTATTCTGAGAGTTATTTCCCTCGACATTATGAACGCGCATCTAACCCACGAGACCAATAGAGTCTGGCTGCAGACCGCAGCAAGGAGGCGTTTCCTATAGAGGCGTTTCCTATAGGGGCGTTTCCTATAGGAGCCGGCTCTCGCCCGCGAACGAGCCGTTTTTTGTTTTGTTTTTGCGGAGGGATCTAGACCGGCATGAAGGCACATTATGCAATGTGCAATGTGGACATTATCCCGCTTATTACACATGGCCACATTCTCAACAAAGTAACGACATGACTCCCAATAATAATTGAAATGCTTTTATGGATTTAGAAAAAGATTGTATTGATTTAAAAAATAGTTTTATGTATTGATTTAAATTGACATGCATCCGCTAAGAAAAGTAGTCCGTTGTTACTGTTTGAACTAACGTAACAACGGCAGGAACTGCTTCTATAGTGTTTTTGAGGAGCTTTTTGATTACAGATTTGAAAACATCGTTGCTTGCTTTAAAAGTAGCACAATTCATTATGTCAAACCTTGAAAAATATCCCTGCCCTAATGCCAAAAGTAACTGGCAACTGAATATATGTCGCCGTAGCTATGATGTCTATGTCTGGACCGCTGCGTAAAAAGGAGGGTTTCTGACCCATTACTTCTCTTCTTACTTCTATAAGAATAAAACACGGAGGACGGAGATCTCTTTTTGTCCCCCTCTTCTCCCCGCTGCAGCCTAGCAGTTGATCTCAAAGCACGCTCCCCTCTCCTGCAGGGAGAAAAACTATATTTATATACTTTATATAGGTTGATAGAGTAGCCCCTTTTTTTAAATAGTTTTTGTAGGTGTTGCCATTTGTTTTGTGTAGCGTGGTTCTACAAGCAAGTCAATGCATTCATTGGGTGGTATCAGAGAGTTACACGGGTCTGTAAATGCAATGAAAACAATTGGCCACAGCAAATAATTTATATTAAACATGTAATTTTTACTTTTTAATACTTTAGTACAAAGGATGTCTTGAATAATTTAAGTGATATATGTGTACACATTTGTTACTACATTTGATTTAATTAAAAGGTATAATATGTGGTAAACTGAAGAGCCCTTTGGGAGCCGAAAGAGCCGGCTCTTCTTGGTGAGCCAAATGATCCGGCTCAGCAAGAAGAGCCGGAATTCCCATCACTAGAACAATGACTTCTTCTGCGAGGATTTATAAAAGCAGCTGGAATCCTTTAAGTTGCTATTGGATAAAAAAAGTTAGGAAACGCCCCTATAGGAAACGCCCCTATAGGAAACGCCTCCTTGCTGCGGTCTGCAGCCAGACCCATCTTCACGAGACCGCGCAGCCCGGCACGTTCATGTTACGTGTTGTTCAGTACTACATGAGTTTCTCTTTATCCATGGATGCACAATAACAACGGACCATATCGCCTTACTGCCAGCCCACGGAGCTGTAATAATGGATATATTGCACATGTTTGCTGTAATTCATCATTTGTAAAATATTATACTACATGGGCTGTATGATGTAAATCTTGTACCGTAAATGTTGTATTAAATAAAGTTAATATTACCAACGTAGATTAACGTTCCTGTAGCTTCTTATTGCACTTGCAATTGTTTTAGTTACTTGTGGGCTACTTAACATGAATAATCACAGTTACTATCCTTTTACTCCATCACATTTCAAAAAGAAATGGGCTATTGTTATTTTAACTCCACCACAGTAATCCATCATCAGCTTTACTTTATAGATAAAATGTTAACTCACAATTGATCATAACAGGCTTCAACATATACATTTGTATATATTACCAAGTGGTTTCATGTACAACCCACACAAGTATCATGCTAAATGAAGCTCTGTTGCTTGGATATCACTAGATCCTGATGTCAGCGTAATATAAAAGTACATAACGATTTATGTGTAATTTAGCATAATTTACTAGCTAGCCGCTAGCTGCCGCCTCGTTTATATAAATCCAGTACCATGCTGTCATAAACGCGCGGTGTTGTTACGTGTACGCAAATTCACGTGCTTAATGTGAACGAGCCTTTTGGGCGGCGTGGTTAAAGTTGCGCATGCTCTATGAGTGCACATACGGGTACTTCTCAGGCATGCCGGGTAATCTGTGACGTTTCGCTCTCTCAAAAGTTGGGCCATTTTGTCATCATGCGCCATTGAGCAAGTCTCATAGGAATGAATGAGGCCCCGCCTCCCACGCTGTATCCAGTTCTTATTATACATCTATGGCTTACACGCGGTTTGATTGGCTAGCGCTTCTACTGTCAGATTTGCATAAACGTGTTTGATTGGCTGGCGCTTCCAGCTCAGCTTCAAAAGTTGAACATTGCTCAACTTTGGAATCCTGGAAATCCTGGACATCCTTCGCTTCGCTCCCCCACAATGCAGTTCGGCGAAAAGCGAGGCAAAGTGACGTCATCCCCATTCAAAGTCAATGGGCAGAGAAGCGTTGGAAGCGGTGGAAGATTCTTCTGAAGCTGCTGTGTGGACGTACCGTTAGAGCAGCTAGCACCAGATTCTAATAACAACACCGGGCGGTGCGCCCTTCTCTCTCTCCCTCGCTCACTCGCATTTTGGCTATGAGCTGCGGGCGCCAGATAAGCCAACATCCCCCATTTTCATCACTTACAGCGCCCATCGTACAGGGCAAATGAAACTTGTAACCGGGGTAAAAAGGGTGTTACATTTACTTAATTATGAATGTTGTTACATCAAGGCCGAAAGTTAGGATGAGCACCAACGGTCAAAAATGTTTTTTTCCCTCCCAGAACTGCCAGCGCAGCGCCTCCCCAGATCTGGCGCCCTAGGCGAACATCTATAACGTCAGTGCTACGGGCCGACCCTGAGTTCATATGCAACTCGCAAATATCTTTCTCTCCTCTCTTTTCTCTTCTCTCTTCTCCCTTCTCTCTCTCCCTCTCCCAATTTTGGTACGCAAATGCGCCTTTTTTCAAATGACCCGGTGCTCTGCGCACCAGTTATGTGCAGCCCTGTTCATAGTCTTATATTTCAACAGTTTTACGACAAACTGTGACTTTTTTGACATGGAAATGATTTTTTAAGATTGACAAACATCATATGTGTAATTCATGGCACAATTCAAACGGGATCGAAAGATAAGTTTTCTCTCTCCATTGACTTCAATGCATAATTTTTCCGAAATAAGGTCCCATGGACCAGAAGTAGATGGGCGTGACTTCACCACTCTATAAGGCTTTTACTCACTGGTGTCATCAGTGAAGAACTTGTCCACCATGGCCATGTACTTCTCCTCTGTGGTCAGAACACTGCCCCCTGTAGGCAGCATTTTCTGGCGTGGAGGCATCCCTTTTAAAAAAGTCTGATGGAAGAGGAAAGAAAAAAGTATGATTAGAGGGCAACAATTGGTATGGAGATTGAATTGTCCTTTTGTACTGTAGACTCTGTTCATTTGACTTGGTGGCTGTCCTGCTCACCTCCAGGCTGTCGTGACACTCCAGGCAGTAGTTGGCTCTCACCACCACGTACCTCTCCTTCCACTTCCTGGTTTGGTCAAAGAAAAGGACCGCCTCTTCGTATAGCACCTCGCCCTCCTCAGTAGCCTCCTGGTCGGCACAACACATACAATTGACACACAGCTAAAAATGTGGCACAGAGTTAAATGTTGTTCTGGGTGGGGATTCAACCACTGACTCTCTTATTGGTAGAAGCCCATTTAACCCCTGATCTACAGACGCCTCTTGAATTAATGACTATCAATTTTGAAACTATGACATCAACTAAGATTAACATTTTTGGGGAACTGATAATCATACTCTGATGAGTATCTCTATATTTTCACCTTCCGTCAAAGTTACGGTCCATTTGTAAATGAAAATAATTTAAATTGTAAATGTGTGTACGTTGGAGGATTACAACAACACTACTGGCCTGATTTTCTTGACATTTGATTTAGGTGTGTGTCATGAACAAGAGAAGAACCCATTTCATGTTGCAGCAGATCTAAATCCCGAAGCTGATACACAAGTTATTCCTGGAAACAGCCTTGGTGGAGGTTGGTGCTCTTCTAGGGTCGATGAGACAATTTAAACAATTTAAAGCAGGAGAAAACACATCGGGTCAGGCTGGATTTGATAATCAGGAAAACAATAAACTTTGATTACTTTTACTTATTTGTCATCATGGATTGTTTATCAATCAGCCCTTTCATTAGTGAGTTTGAGAAGAGTACTTCTGGCTGTTTGTTGTATCCATATCCTAAATCTGTCCCTGTACCATATTTAAAGTGAATCATCTCCGTCTCAAGCTGGATAATATTTCAGATGTTAGTCACACCTGCACATATTCTCACTCCTGCATTACGCTGCCAACCCGTAACCAAACCTCTGATTCATTCGACCCATTTCTAGTAAGTTCCGACTCAGATGTCTGGAACCAGTGTGACACATACCTTCTGGTTGAGGAGCTGCGTGATTTTCTCCTTCCGCTGCTCCAGGTCATCTTCAACCTGAGAGAAACGGGCCACAGAGAACTGCTTCCTGTAGTACGGGCTGAACTCCTTCAGCGTGGTCTCAGCCTGGCCTGCAGGAACACACAGAAAAGAAGCCAAAAGATAAGTAACTGACTGGTTTTATTAGGAAATGAAAGCAACAAAAACATTTCAATAGAACTGATTGTGCAGATGACCGGTGTTAAATACTGAGCCCGACCACTGAAGTTGGATTCCTGTTCAAGTTTCATCCAAACAAGAAAGAGGAAACTCCAGTGTGGGCGTATAGCAACAGGAAGAGAAAGTCCAGTTTGAAGACGTCTCAAAAGACAACCCATTTGTACTCAATGAGACCAGCCAGAGAAGGATATTCATGGCACAATCTGATTTGTACCTACATTAAGTCATTTAAAAAGAGGACATTTACAGATTCATATTACTATTTTGTGTCTATGTGACATG
Organism: Pseudochaenichthys georgianus; assembly: GCF_902827115.2. Classification (NCBI taxonomy): domain Eukaryota; kingdom Metazoa; phylum Chordata; class Actinopteri; order Perciformes; family Channichthyidae; genus Pseudochaenichthys; species Pseudochaenichthys georgianus. Next base: position 34,604,613 of record NC_047506.1, read on the forward strand.
TCCCTATGTTTTAGTGTTGAAAAAGTGCTTAATTTGTCTCATACTGCCTGTGCTGCAGCACCTCTTTTCACCCTCTGCTCTAATTAGTTAGCTGACCGGCTCTGTTGTGATTGGTCGACACTTAGAGATGGGTCAGGTATAAGGATGTATGTGCCGCCCCCGTTAGCGTATCATGTACAATGTATCAGAGCGCTGGCCAATAGAAGCACAAGTGTTACACAGTGATGTCACTATGTCATGGAGGTTTCTGGCTTTGCAGACCATTGACATGCACAAAAAACTCTATAACACTCTACAGGAAAGGGAGAACCAAAAAAGCACAATAGGGCCCATTGAATTACAAGCGATTTCCCTGCTAGCTCTCTTCATGTTAAGCAAGGCTGACCCCAGATCTGCACTGAACACACAGACATGAGATTTATAGCCATCTGAATATCTCACTTTCCAAATATTTCCCAAAATAAGAAAGAGATTACTTGCATTAAAACAGCTAAGCTAAAAATATAATATAAACCACATGAAGTTGGAACTGAACTGGTCAAAACTCTTTTGGTTGTGTTGCGTTTGCCAAAGAACACACAACAGAGCTTTCTCAAATCAAAACCTGAGCTCATCTCTGTGCTCATTTTCCATCTCTTCCTCTGTGCTGCCGAGACATGCCAAAGTCTTCCTCCCGCCTGGATAACAAACACCAGATGATATCACACTGTTCCCGAGGTGATTTCTGCATGATGCTGTAATCCGGTCACTGAGGTTAGTGTCTCTGGATCCTCTATCCATTAGAATACATCTAATCAGACTGTCCGAGTCCCCAAGGCCTCCGTCACGACATCATACATTCAGTCCCTCCTGTGGTCCATCACTATACGGCTATCTGGCAGCGCATTCCCATTCTTTGAGAGAGAAACCTCTCAGATTTCACTCTGCTTAAACCCGGCCAGATTCCTGACGCACAGGGATTCAGTTTCTTAGGAAAAACACAACAAAGAATAAAGTCACTGCAGAGAGTTCCCCATGTTTGTCTTTTCTCTTCACGGCTGCAAACCACATCACCGGGGCACAAAGAGAAATCATTAAATGAGTATTTACGCTGCCTTAAATGCTCAATATCCACAAACTATGAGAGGTAATTCCCAGTGACACATCCTCCACTTCATGGATAAACATGCCTGAGCGTGCGGTGGCTGTTTACTGTCTCCCTCTCAGTGTTAATGTCGGGGTCCGTGAGCTCTGTCATTATCTCTCTGGATGTGCTCCAGCAGGGGTGATGGCACGGCGCCACCACAACATCGCCATGGAAACAGAAGCTGCGATCCTCCGTTACACTGGGTTTGAGAGTCGAAAAAATACATGTGGAAATTCTGAGGCTTCGAAGGGCGAAGAAAAGGGAAACTTTTTTTTAATGATAACAAAATAAATCACTCATGTTTACCTTAAAATTCAATTTCAAAAATTCATATAAATATAATTAAGGTTTTTAGAGAAAGTTCAAAGGGATCACAAAACAATAACATTCCAATATAAATAGATAATTAATAGCTATTTAAGGTAGTTGATCTTCAAAAGGGACCTTCATATTTCAATTGAAATCTAATTCAGCCATGACTTTTATGTTACTTTTTACATTTCATACATTTTTACCCCTTAAAAAACCTTTTTAATTGAAGTGGTATTCCATAAAGAACCCCATATCATGTTATAGGTCAATAAATAACCCCTTAATTTAGGAAATTCCTTATGTGCCTCTTTATATAAATATATATTTTTGTTAAGGACTCAACTTGGGGTAGCTGTATTATTATATTGCATTAGTGTAAGGATCATTAACTCCTTAAATCAATCCATATAAAAAATGCATACTTATAATCCATAATTAGATTTTGAAAGATTACCCTATTGAATACCTGGATGATACATTTTTAATGTATGCTTGTTTGACATATATTTTAGAGCCCTAATGTAAACCTAACTCACAACTTTAGTAGCTTTAATCAATAATGAATGCCAATGTCAAATGTTTCAAATAGTGTAAATTAGGGATAACAAAATGTAAGAGCCTTGAAATTAAGGTGTTCTATTATACATGTCTGGCCACTATACCAAACTGGTATAAGAGACCAAGGGGTAGACCTAGGACCAGGTGGAGGGATTATATCTCTTCGCTGGCCTGGGAGCGCCTTGGGATCCCCCAGTCAGAGCTGGTTGATGTCGCCAGGGAAAGGAAAGTTTGGGGCTCTCTACTGGAACTGCTACCCCCGCGACCCGATCACGGATAAGCGGGAGAAGATGGATGGATGGATATACCAAACAGTAAGTCACACATTTAGATTAAGATTTGTGGCGTGACTGAAGCATAATGAAATGTATTTTAACCAAGGATTATTGTTCTAGCTAGTTGTTTTAATCAGCAGCTGCCGTGTGAAGCTGGATCTCAGGGGACCGCCCTGTTTTTTCCTCAGACCTAAACAATGCAGCGTGTAAAAGGTTAGCTCTGTGTCTGGTGTACCCGTTGACCCTGACAAGCCGCCACCCATTATTGTCAACTTTACACACAATTTATCTTAATCTACTTTAGATGTTTGCTTTGGGGTTGCAAGACAAAACAATTGTTTTTTTCATGATAATGTACAAGATGCAAGGAACATTTTGAAAATGGAGTAGTTTGGGCGACATGCACCCTACAAAATAAGCTGCATAAATCAGCCAAAATCCCTATTTGCTCAAACTTGTGACTTCTCAGCAGCACAGGTTTATTTTAAAAAGGTCACATGCCAACAACTGTTGACAACAACTGTTATAAATTAAACCCGTTTAACACCTTAGATGCAAACAAAATTCCTTTTACTTCATTTTAGAGATTTCGTCTTTGAGTGTGCAAACAGAATTTCCATCTGCAAACAATCTCAGAGAATGCAATTATTTGAAAATGTTTTAAATAAATCCTGACTCTGCCCGCACAGCGAACAACAGATCACAATCATTCTTCGTCAGATATAAAACAACAAAAGCATGGATCGCTATAGTCAACACAAAGATGAGCGAGGAACATGCAACGTCACAAGTATAGAAACATGTTAGCTATAACAAAGTCCTTATCTGGTTTTTTTCCTGTCACACAAAATATATATCCCAAAAAACAATAATATTGTTCCCACCAAATGAGCAATTTTTGGAAAGTTTGCCAAAAAAAAACTAGGTCTTTCCTTGTTAATAGTCTACAAGCAAATCCTCTTTCACCACAAATTTTACATTTTGCCTTTGATCAGAAATTGTCGAAAGCGAGAGCGGCTTACTGCTTTCTACTTCTGCACAACAGCATCACTCAGGTACGAGGTTAAACTTTTTCCAATAAAGTAGAAGCTGTGAGTCACTCGGGGAGGATCAGAAACCCCTCACAGACACAGAGAGAAGTTGTATTCTCTCTGTGCACAGAAAATGGATTTGATTTGTCAGTTAGTACAGATGTTTGTTCTGCGTTGGCTGCCAGCTGGGAGACACATACGTTATAATTGACGACTCATTCTCTGCAATTTGAGAAGCTGCAGCACAAATCAGGCTGGAGGAGGACCTTCGTCTCCTTCAGAGAGTCTCGCTGCTCCGAGTTCATTTTAGTCCACGTTGCAGAGTGAATGGCTGTGACGCCAGCCCCTAAATAAATGCTCAGCTGCTGTTCATGCAAAATATCTGCAGCCGCTGTTTGTTTAATTTATTCAGATTGGGTGGTTATGCAAACGCAGAGAGGAAGCTTGGAATATTTAGACAGCACTTTGGCTCGACCAAAATGTGCTTTATTTGATTTCTTTAAAAAGAGGTTAATGTTTATAAGCATTGTATAGTAACACACACACTTTTATTTTAGTCACTGCTGTTAAGACAAGGCACTTTTAGGCACCGTGTAAAAATTATGTCATTTTCTAAAATATTTCTATAACATATTATTCTTGATAGTCAAAAATATAGTCTGTCAAGACTAAGCATGACCATATTTATTTTCCTATAGTCCCTCAGAAATGCGTTGGGGATGCGCCAACTTGAAATTACAAACCAAATAATGAATATTAATGGACATAATCACAGATTTCTCACAATGCATGCTTTGTTTTGTTGCCGTTTTTCAGGGACATTTCTGATGAACCAGAATGACTGTTAATGAGGCAGCGTACGCCATCTGCCTGCCTCTCATTGCTTCCCTCGGCTCATTAAAACTGAGTGGCAAACACACATTATAAAGACATTATATAAATCCAACAAGCTTGTCATAAAAGCAGCATGATTGGGTCATGAAGAGCAAATTAACCACAGCCCACAGAGTTGGAAACATACTCCATCAGATACAGACACATCCACACAACAGCCGCTTATGCATCAATGTGGTTACTACAGTGATTTCAAGGTGGAGCCACTGTGACTCTTTATCGGTGACGTTCCGCTCCCAGTTGGAGTCAGATATGGGGTTTCCTTGTCTCATTACTAATGGGAGTTCCAGCCTGTTCACTTTGTGCATGCACTGTGAGAACTAAATGTTTTGTTTTTAGATGGTGACAATGAATTCAGATACAAGTTGCTCAGCTACTATTTTCCTAAAGTCTCGCAGCAAGGCCCAAACACAGCATAGAAACACAGCTTTTTCTAGGCCTCAGGAAAGTTTAAATATTCATAAATCTGCAGGGTTTGAATGTTTGCTGAGTGAATTTTACAGTCAGAGATATTTGGTTATTTTAAATACTGATAGCAGTCTATCCCATCATGCCCAGGCTAAATAAATATAAACCAACATTTTATTTGTATCATTATTTATTTATTTTAATCTTTCACTTTCACAAAAGGGACTGCTTTGTACTTTAAGGCATGTTTCTTTGTTTCGTTGTATTACGCAGTATGTCAAATAAATAGATTTATCCTGAAAAACAGTACATGTAAGGACAAACTAATGCAATACATAAAACATGTTGGAACCTAGAACATTAAACTCCCCACACATGATTTAGATTTGATTTCAACCCTGACTTTATTTTAAAGTCAGAAATGAGCACATATTGACTGACTTTGTAGAAAACACACAGAGCGACAGGTAGCGATTGGCACCCTCACTCCCAGGAGAACGCTCATGTTGCATGAATGATCACCAAACTGTAAACAGGCATCCATCAAAAACAGGTCGTCCTGCTGACGTATGCTGCAACCTGCACAGTGAAAGTTTAGATAAGACACAAATACCTCCAGAGTCAGGAGGTATTTGCTTAGTGAGTCACTAAGCTGCACTCTACTCCACTGGTTTGACCTCTCCTACCTAACGATGACAACAATCCAGATTGTATCTCTGAATAATGGTCTAAAGAAAGAATGTTAAAAGCTGGATCCGAAGGCAGAGGATTAACATCACATACCATATGATTGTTTCTTCTGACTGTCAGCACAAACTGAACCAGACACCTTAATATAAATGATAAATATCTTAATTGAATATTTGTAATGTTTGCACCAAGGTATGCATGTATGTATTTTATTCTTTGTGATTTAGTTTCATAACCTTTGTGTCTTCCTTTATTACCTGCTTCGTGACAGGATCAACCAATCAGCTCTCAATCATCAAGTCTTGCTCCCCTAGTGAAACAACACAATCATGGCAAGAAGCAGGAAGATGTATTTTGTGGAGTATCACACAGTTTGTGTGTCCTAAATCGTAATTAAAAAAATAAAACAAGTCGAATTTCTTTAATTATTTATTTTAAAATGTGGGAGAAATGGATTCTAATTGTACAACTTTTTCCAAGTGCCCACAAGAGTTACGTCGTTTGGGAAAACCATGGTAGCTGCACATGCTATACATATTGAACTACTGGGTTTTACATCAGAAAGTCCTCTCCTGTCCTCTGCTCAACCCGGTATCACGGCAAGACATGAACATGTGACGATTTACCATGCTGGGAGACGTGAAGATGTCACGATTTCGTCCCTTCAAACGTGACAGTTACACGGTATTGTTAACCCATGTTAACCAGTGGAGAAATACCCGGAAATGCCAAGCAAATGCTACCCCGACGGTCGGTTGTTATTAATATAATAATGATTTATTTTGTAATAGTCACACTCGATTACGCCTATTTTCTTGTTGCCCCAGCTGGTCGACACCTCTTTTAGCAGAAACAAAGGGTGTTTCTCAATCGCGAGGATGCTGGCTTGGTAGTCACATACTTCCAAGTCACTTCCTTCAGAAACGAAGCAAGTATGCTTCCAAGCCACGGCTTCGGAAAACGAAGAAGAATGGAACAGGAACAAGTGTGCCATTCTCTCTAACGGTTTCAACATAAACTGTACCGAAAATAAATACCTCACGATGTCTATCTAATTATGAACTTGCTTTACGTTCACGGAACACATTTTTGGTGATAAACAAAATGTAACAAAGTAACATATTCACCAACACATGTTCTACGCCACTATACTTACATTTAAATGTGTGCTGCGTCGCTTCAGCCATTCTCCGCAAGGGTTTTTGAAATTGGTCCGTGCGCAAAGCATGGTGGGGATTTTAAGGACGCGAAGTCTCCCCATGTGTAGCCTCGAAATTTCTCCCAAACCAAGGACGCGGCCTCGGTGGAATTCCAAGTATGATGGAGATTGGAACAGTCCTTCGGCGGCACTCGATGGCGTAGCATCCTTGAAATATTGGCTTGGAAGACAGAATCCTCAAGATTGAGAAACGGCCACAGGCTACATTAATGTATTAATCGATGTTAATCCATGCGTGTGGATGTGGAATTAATGGACGTGACGTTGTGCGATTGCGTTGCCAGGCAACAGCTTCGGTTCATGTTAATTTACAAACTCTTCAACTACAACCGTAGTTATATTTAAAAACATGTTAGAAGGCCTCACGAAACACTTTAATGTAAATTAAAATGTAAATGTGAAGGAATGTGTGTATAACAAAATACATCCGTCATAAACGAAACCGGAAACAGATGTAGGCAAGATCCTCAGCTTGATGATTGGATGGTTTAGCCGCAATGCACGCTGGGATTTGGTGTTTATGCGATGTGAAATCCGAAAACACATTTTAAAAAATAAAACAATACTTTATTCCGAGTGTGCTTGCTTTTCTCTTTGAAAGTCATCACATAACGGCATTGTAATACACGGTTCGGCTGCATTAAATATTACATATCTGCCGTAGTTCTCTATTTATAGAGCCCTGATGAGAAGACTTCTAGACAAACATGAGGAACTGCCGCCAAAACTGAAAATGTGACGTGGATCATAAATATATAAGCAATTAAACAACATCTTACATTTCCTTTCACACAATACGTCTCCTTGCAGTATCAACACTAATTTGGTTGACTTTTATATTTGATCCAATTGGTAGATAGGTACATTTAAATTTACATTAAAGTATTTCGTGAGGCCTTCTAACATGTTTTCAAATATAACTACGGTTGTAGTTGAAGAGTTTGTAAATGAACATGAACCGAAGCTGTTGCCTGGCAACGCAATCGCACAACGTCACATCTGTTAATTCCACATCCACACACATGGATTAACATCGATTATACATTAATGTAGCCTTTGTTTCTGCTAAAAGAGGTGTCGACCAGCTGGGGCAACAAGAAAATTGGTGTAATGGAGTGTGACTATTACAAAATAAATCATTATAATATTAATATTGATAATAACAACCGACCGTCGGGGTAGAGTTTGCTTGGCATTTCCGGGTATTTCTCCACTGGTTAACAATACCGTGTAACTGTCACGTTTGAAGGGACGAAATCATAACATCTTCACGTCTCCCAGCATGGTAAATCATCACATGTTCACGTCTTGCGTGATACCGGGTTGCCTCTGCTCTGTTCAAATAGCCTGCAGTTCAGTCAAAGTAAGAATTCACATGACTGTCAGCCGAAACTAAGCCTGGCTTCCCCGTTCTGCTGGGGAAAGCGAAATGTTAAATAAGACATGTAGAGTAAGGATTGTATTAATGGAATATGACTATTTGAAGCTTAGATATGGTTTATTTTCCTGTTTGAAGCATTTGTCCCAAATGGTTTGTTCACAGACTGTATGCTGTTTTTATAGTTTCTGGCTATAATAAATGGTGTAATATTGGCGACTTAAAAAAATAATCATGCCTTTTGGGTTTCAGAGGGTCAATACATCCATAGTACATTCTTCCAGCTTTGACTGTCAATATAGCATCTAGTTGATACACCAAGTTTAAGTTTCTGTTCATAGTTTGACCAAGAGCCACACCTGTGAACTAATCCATGTTGTAGGTGTTTCTTAACTGTGAACACTCAGAATAATCAAAGTGTGGTGTGTAAAGGATTTCACTTCTTAGTGAAAGTTGTACACATTTTGTCCTTAAAATACATTAAGGAGAGGGTGAAGAATGACAAATCTGTCCTAAAATAAAATAAATAAAAAGTTGAGGGTTATTTGCCATCCAGTAATATCTATTAAAACATCTTCTTTTTGAGATACTATGCTTCAACACAGCCATAGACAGAAGCAATAATTCCAGGGACCAATTTCTCTTTTAACATACTGTACCCTGTACATTATGTTGTATGTCATCCTTATTGTTGTTCTGTTGTTTTTATGTTACATGTGTAACTAATGTCCTGCAGGTCACCCTTGAAAAAGAGATCTTTTGATCTCAAGGGGCTTTCACCTGGTGAAATAAAGGCTACAAACAAACATCCATATTCTGGCATGAAAGTCTTGTATTACGACAAACGTTAACTTGCCAACCTAGCTGAAACCTATGTTGGCATGTGAGTGTTTGGTATGTGACCTGTGAGTGATTTAGGAATTCAACAGCTCTACTGGAGAGACCTGCCCTTCCACCTTCATGATTTAGGCAGCAGAAGATAATGCACTGGGAAACACAGTTCCTGCAGGGGGCATGTTTATGTCTTAGAGAACTTTAAATTGTGCCTTTAAAGTAACATAGTGACAATATTATGTCAGTCCAAAACTCACAGATATTCACTTTAACATGATTTAAAAAGTAACATAGTGACAATATTATGTCAGTCCAAAACTCACAGATATTCACTTTAACATGATTTAAAAACAGAGAAAAGCCGGAAATCTTAATTTATTAAAGTTCAAGAGGAAGAAGATAGTGTGCTTCATATAAGAGCATGGGAAAGTTATTGTGGTCTAAGGGTGTGTGCATGGAACACTGACATTAAAAAACAATAAAATCACTTAATGCTCTAAATATTTTTTCTTTCGCACATGTGTAGGCATTATGTAGCTGCTCATGGGAATTCACTGCACTGTGACGTTCAGAGATCCTCTTGTGTGAGGAAATACCTCAGACACAGAGCAAGACAAGGCAGACATGCCGGACAAGCCACAATGAGAGAGAGGAGAGAGAGAGAGAGAGAGAGACGAGAGAGAGAGAGAGAGAGAGAGAGAGAGAGAGAGAGAGAGAGAGAGAGAGAGAGAGAGAGAGAGAGAGAGAGAGAGAGAGAGAGAGAGTGTGTGTGTGTGTGTGTGTGTGTGTGTGTGTGTGTGTGTGTGTGTGTGTGTGTGTGTGTGTGTGTGTGTGTGTGTGTGTGTGTGTGTGTGTGTGTGTGTGTGTGTGACAAAAATAGGAATGTGTGCATTTGTTGTAGCCTTTTCTCTCCTTTTCTAACTCTCAGAACGCACAGTGTAACGCAGAGAGCTTGGTGAGAAGTTAAACAAATATATCTGTCTTGTTTACTCCATTTAGATCATCCTTCTATCCATTAGCCATGTGACTGATGAGTGATGACTACTACATGTGAATAGTCCCTATTTTAGTCTGACAAAAGTAGGCTATTGGGCCGTGGTCCGGGGAAGTTAGTACCTGGGATCTCAGTTCTGATCACACTGGAAAGTCTGACATTCCCAATCAAACAAGGTAGATGTTAAAAGGCACCAACATGTGTCTATTTAGCTGCTGCAAAAAAAGAGAAAAAATGAATTGTGAACTGTTTTAATTCCATGTCCTGATCAAAACAAAGATGGTGGCTAACTCCTTGCTTGTTTGTCCAACAAAAATAAATGAAAGGGACATTGATTTGGACAATATAATAACGCTTTTTAAATCATCTCCAGCTTTTATATTAGTAGGAAAGAAAAATTGGTGGTGCAGCAGACATATCATTTTCTATCCAGTTAGTACAAAGAGTTTTTAAGGATTTTAGCAATTTATTTAGTGTTTTTAAAAAGGACCTTGTGGGTTTTTTCACAGATGGTCCGGGATTTATCTCTCAGACAAATGGATGCGCTGCTTTGTGCCGTGTTTGCAGTGAGATTTCATCAGAGACAAAACAGAGGAGGGATAGACAATAATGATAGAGGTATGCACTAAGAAAGGTCTGATGTTATTGACTGCAACACACCCTTATTATTAGAATAGAAAGCTGCTTCAGATGGGCGTGACCATGCCAAAGATTTTTTGAGACAATAATGAATGAATCTGTCTGTCCATTTTACAAGCCGCAGAACTGGTCTGACGCTCACATACCATCAAACCTGGAGGATGCAGAAAACTCAAAATCTTGACGCCCAGAACCAGTTTACACTCAATTTGATGCAGTTGTAAATCATGAGCTTTAAAATTAAAAGCTCCATTTGCTCTGAGATTGAAGCAGGAAATGAGCCAGATAAAACTTGCATGTAACACCAGAACATATGCAACATCTTCACACTTTAGCTACCCCTTTTCAAGTACACACAAACATAAGATCCATCTGAATATCTCAGTCTCAGAAAAAAACTGTTAATTTTCTAATATTTGATTTTGAGAAACAACCATTTTACTGAAATAGGATATTTCAAAATCAGTAAACTGAGACGTGATCACTATGGTGATCAACAGTTTGGCAGTCAAACAAACGTTGGATGAATTACTCAACCGTCTTGTGAAATAATGTACTCCTGCTGGGAGAGCTGGTAACTCTAGCTGTTCGCAGCCAGAGCAAGATTCCATTGTGATACGTCATGATGTGTTCATGCTCTATTCAGTCACAAAGATTATTGGGCAAAGATAAATAATAACATATCATGATGTGCTTAAAATGTCATCTTGTATTCAAGTGTTGTTTTGTCTAAGAAAACTTAAAATAAATACAGTTGTTTCAATATGATTTTTTTCAAAACATTAGTTTTTAGAGAAGGTATGTTTCTCAAAACCATGATATGATACAATCAAAAATACTTTTGTGATAAATACATGCTTTCTTGTCCACTTGGGCAGCAGATTTTGCATTGTGTTGTGTGGTCAGTCGGTCAGTCTGAGTAAACAACAGGTGGGTTTCCAGCAGAGAGCCTGAGCAGCTTCCTCTCTTTGTGAGAGCAGTGGACTCAGATCTACAATGTGTGTGTGGGGGGATCCACAGAGTCCTCCCAGCCCCTCTGAATATCTGAGGGATGGTGTAATGGCAGCTGGAGTGACACAGCAGGAAGAACTGACAGCAAAAACAGCCAATCTCTACAACTGTTACAGCCATTTTATCTAACTGGGAACAAACCGTCTCGCATTTTAATTAAACATATAAAGATCTTTCTGAAAACATTATGTTACGCTGTACACTGAGCCAAGTCTCATTTCACTCCACTAAAGAATCACCTCCATCAGACTCAAACAACAGCTCAGCAAAGGAACATCTGGAAATGACTCGATGTACTGTAATTACTTGTGTAAAAAGTCCCCCGTGTAGTTTTGGAGCTCTAGTAGTGTTATGTAGCTGTTTTAATAGCTTATGTACAACCACAAGGATGCGCATCCCTGCCAATATTTCACAGCACAGGCGGCTGCGGCAGTGACATGTCAAGAAACACAACAATGCAACATAGAAAGAGAAGAAGAAGATTGAAAGATAAACATGGATGCAAACAATACTGGATTTAAAATACTTAGTTAAAAGAGCTTCAGCGATGATTTTAAGCAAGGAAATGCATACAATATGTTGAAGCTCAATACACACATGTGTTGGTGGGGAAGACTGAATGTAAACAACATGTGTCATCTTTAAAATCTTTAACTAATCCTAGCGTTGATAGTATAATTGTTTAGTGTTTTTTGTTGGTAATGAGTGTTACACAGAACAATTTTTTTCATTCACGTTGATATAGTTAGTCCACTCTTTAGAACATTTCAACCCTTCTGTCTCCAGAATGTACAAATAACTACAACTTAGTTGGATCTTCATCATTAGCTGATGGCTTCATAGGGAAGAAGACGTGTGTTGAACAGGAAGAGGGGGCATCTAATCATTTATTTAATAATGACGATAATCTTGCCAAAAACTAAATTCTACAAAACTACATTTGAACACATCATGATAACTTAACAAAATGTACCTTTGAACAATAATAATTGTTAACCTCTCTGAAATTAAGCTGTTGGCAACCCCAATTTAGCCAAGCAGGAATGTCGGCCCACCAGCCGCTAACAGCTAACAGCTAAATCTACGAATCTTTTCTCCAGATGATTCTAACACAGATGTGTTGTTCTATTCAATCTGCGCATCATTCATAAGCTGTATGGTAAACATTGGTTCCAGGGTACTGTGATCATTTTTAATCATCGGGTACTCAAGTTTCACAAGGATTCGTCACAGCCCTGACAGTAAACAAACTTGAAATGTGTTTTAACGTATTACAAGAGACCCCTGTTAAAATGAACTAACATGTAAGGCTAAGAAACCTTTTAGCCGATTTCAACACAGATTTGTTGTCAAGTCAACCTGCGCATCATAGATTAGCTGCAACATAAACAGATGCTCCACAGTACGGCGGTCGTTTTTAGTCATACCGTTACTCAAGTTCACAAGTATTCGTCACAGCCCTAACAGTAAACAAACTGAGAATGCATTTAACATATAACAAAAAGACATTAGCAGCATCGACTGATGCTGGAGCTAATTGGCATTCTAGTCAAGACCATCTGTGAACCAGAACCAGCTTCAGACCAGGCTTATACCCATCCCGTCCATACATATCAGTCACTGAGTGGATACTGAAACATCTCAAACTGTTGAGTAATGCAGACTCCACCGCAGAGCAGATGTTGAATCAGCATCTCCGTTTGGTGAAATATGTGAAGATAAACATGTCACCATGCTGCCAGATGTAGTAAACATCACCACTATACATCGATGCCAATGGTTTGGTGTGTTGTTTAGAGTCTCAGAGTTAAACTATGCACCAGGGGTGTCAAACTCAAATACACAGTGGGCCAACATTTAAAAATGGGTACTAGTCGAGGGCCGGACTGGTTCAATGTTTATTGGAAAAATTATTGAAATGAACTTATTGCACATATTAAACCTGGAAATAACAAAGCTTAAATGATTGCCTATAAAAACAACATTAAACATTAAATAATCAGTTGCATTCATTTCTTATGGCTCCATCTGCAGCTTAATTTCCTAGGATTACATTTTTCCACAGGCCAACAACAGCTTCAACAAAACAATTTCCCTCAAAGAAAACAAACAAACATGCCCTGTTGTCTCAAGAAAAAAAGTGCAGAAGGAAACATCCATTGAACTCAGTTTGCTGCTCTGTGATGCTAGTTCAAGCAGATACTTGGCATCTCATCTTGAGTGCAAGTTCATCAATGCTTGGGCTCAGGCTCTGAGCTGAGGAGACCCTCAGGATTGAGTGACGGTGTGGGTGCTATATACCGGCGGGCCAGATCTAATAGTAATTAAAAATTATCCTACGGGCCGAAATTAAATCCACCAAGGGCCTGATATGGCCCCCGGGCCTTGAGTTTGACACATGTGCCTTACACACTCTGTTGCTGTTGACAGTTTTTACTGTGGAAAATATCCCCTTGCAAATCCATGACGTCCAACAGACACATGTTGAAGCAATTAGTGAAATATGCCCTCCACAAGCTCATTATCAAATATTTGATTTCATTTTAAGCACAGTTCTGTATCTGCAGGGCTTCCCTTTCTCCTTAGAATTGTTCTGAAACAAAATCAGAGACAACCCTGATTTACTGTAGCTAGAGTGTTTGGAAGAAATCTGAAATGTTTTCCATCACAGCAACCATTGAATGGTGCATTTGTTCAGCTGTGATTAATCCTTAAAGCGAACCTACACCGATAGATGTTAAGAAAATAATAATAGTGACATATCCTAGTGCATTTGAATGTTCAGTAATAAAGCTAAAAAGAAAGTTGTATAGACTAAAATACAATTGGCCTACAACTTCATGAATGTTTGTAAGTCAAACTAAATAAAATAGATAAATCTCGCTTTTCAAGGGCCCTGTAAAGATGTAGGCTTTTTTCTCTGTTTACTGCCATTGAATAAAACAGTGTTCCAGTGATGACGTATGTTTGCGGGCCGACCTGGAAGTTAGCATCACAAGGGCTACCTCAACACAAATAAGTGGGATATTTTGGAATATTGCAGAAAATAAGCTTTGTTGCCAACACACATTGATGATACTTACATATTTGGTTCAGCTTGATAATCTCCACATAAGTCACCACTTGGTGACTTTTTAAACGTTAATGCAATCGCAAGAGATAAAAATCTTATGTTAGACTATAACCGCTAAGCTAAAGGCGGTTAATGTTTGGTTTGATAACGTTTAGCAATTCAATTAGCAACCACCATTTCATAAATGTTATGACTTTTTAGGCAAACACGTTAAAAAGAAACCAGAAGAGGTCAAATGCTAACTCATTTCCAGGTTTTAGGATCCATTCCTGAAATACTTTATATGGAGCTATCCATAAAATACATTATGTCACTTTTCAGGGTTTTAAGTCAATGCAATGATAAAGGGATGCCTTAAGGAAAAAGATTGGGAACAACTGGTTGAGGCCATCTGCATGGTGACGAAATGTTGTCAGTCATAGTTGGAAACCAAAGAAAAGTTACATTCTACAGCCCGGCTCACAAAGAGGACCAATGTGTGGAATCTGCCTCCACCCAAACTGGACTGCAGTCAACTCATGAATCACATGTTAACCTCATCCAAACCAGCCTGCTCAACAAGAACCAGACCAACCCAGTAAACTACCAACAGACATTCAGCAAACTCTCCAGCACACACCCACTCCACCCTCCACCCTGCACCCTGCACACACACATTTAGCCGTTGAAAGAGAGGAAGGTTTTCCCCACAAGAAATGGATGCACAGTGACACTGCTTTTTGGGTTAGCTCTCAAATAAAGAGCCTTACAAGAAAATCTGACAAGACAAACATCAAGGTCCTCACAGAGTAAGTGAGCAGCTTCTAAAATAGAAAACTACATGATCTGCCGGAGAAAACCTCACCCAAAGGACCCCATTAAACCACAGTTTGGTTTCCTCCAACCTTGATTACATACGGCATATTGTTCACCAGCGGGCAGAGTGAGGGCTGATTACAGCAAAGTCTGAAAAACACATTTAGAAGATTTTCTAGTTCACAGGATCAATATTTTCACTTCTCCATTTTCAACATATGATCCTCCTTCTCTGTAACTATGGCAACAGCAGCGGCAATCGGTGTCAACATCAACAACAGACACGGGGCGTTTTCACAGACGATTATTTATCTTTTCTTAGTACTACAATAATATCTAAAAATGGACACCAGACGATTCTGCGTTTAAAAAAAACATTGTTGCACTTTTGGCCTTTGTTCTCTTTTCAACTTTTTCTCTGCTTTCTCTGACTTTTCACCTTTATTTTGTTGGTTTACAAAAGCGTGGTTTTACTAAGCATTGACCCTGTCTGTTGTTCAAGTGACCTAAGAAGCAAATGGCTTCGATTCTGCACACCTGGTTTCTAGACCTGTGAATGAAGCACTAGAACTTTCTGATCACAGTCATCAACATGAAGCTGATACAAGTCCTGATGTTCAATATACAACTTTAACGGCA
Organism: Pseudochaenichthys georgianus; assembly: GCF_902827115.2. Classification (NCBI taxonomy): domain Eukaryota; kingdom Metazoa; phylum Chordata; class Actinopteri; order Perciformes; family Channichthyidae; genus Pseudochaenichthys; species Pseudochaenichthys georgianus. The sequence goes on from NC_047506.1 coordinate 34,620,489, forward strand.
TAGTTGATATTGTATAAGGTAGTACAGTACATTTACAAGTTCAGAGAAGCAGGCAGGAGTACCAGCATGGAAGCTAATGGACTGCTTTGAACGGGGGCGACAGCAAATGGATTTTAGCCACCTGTCAAAAGGTCCAACTAAATCAAAACCAGTTTAAGTGTGAGCCATATTTAAAATATTTTCCCAGCTTAACCTTGGTGTCGGACAACTACAACAGTGAACTGAAGCCATTATCCATTTTCTCTTTAAAAGGCACCGACAGTAATTTGGTGTATAATATTTGTCTTACGCTGCCTCAAGGTTATTATACAAATAGTGTTTGGCATGCAACCAGTTTGAACCAAGAGGAGTGCCAGACTCAATTGAAAAGAACAGTACGTTTGCAGTCAGTTTTTTTAGCTTATGCTAGTTTTTGGGTTGGTTAGTTTGAGCTATTGTGTGACTTTGATGCATCTGAAATGACCACACCATTACACAAACACTGCCGTAGAAACTACGTAAAAACTAACATTTAAATGAGTGTTTTTGTCAAGGGAGTCTGGTATTCCTGTTTGTCCAAGCCGACAGCTATCTACTGTAGTTAATACACTGATAAATAAACCTTAACCCCTCTTCAAACAATCCTACCGATCCCATTAAAGTGACTTCAGCCTGATGCAGACTGTTGGATGAAACTGATGATGACCAAACTAATTTTAGTCAGGCGTCTGACCTGCATTGCTCTCACTCTGGATGTTTTCTTTTTCGTTATGTCTAGCGGGGATTAGAGCTGCTCTGATTGTTTCACAAAGAGAAGCAACAATTGAATCATTAATCAATCAACAAGCTCATTAATCATGGTCAGTAGCTACTGCAGGAGCTACTGACCATGCTACAGATGTTAGTGCAACATCTACAGCTCCTCTACCACAACCATCAGCAACAAGTGGACATGGAGAACTACATGAACTACATGTTGCTAAATCCACCGCGGAAAATAAACAGAAGGGCAACCATGGCAACCATGCTCGGGGGTCTTCTTCGCTGCTTTTGTTGTATTTTGTGGCAGAAGTACAGCGCCCCTTACAGGCCCGGCATATGTACTTTTTTTATATCGAATTTGGTTCGTTTTTGTTACCGTCTCTGTGTGGCTAGGGTCTAAGTTTCTGTTAGTTGACATAAGACGGATAGAAATTACTCCTCAATTATACTTTTGTGTGACAGCCACCCGTACAAACAGTTTCACAAACTTGGAAAATGCAACTAAAAGCGTTTATGGCCACATGGGATTACATTTGGTGGCACTAATTAAAATATACCTGGCCTAGCTCCTCCACTAAAGTTGCAACATTTTCAGGCATTTATCTTTGAGAAAATCAGATTTCTGGCACTGGAATAATGATCATAATACACAACATGCACAGACTGGGGCCAGACCTGTCCTGTTGCAATGGTGGATTCTCAGCTAACAGGTTATCATTAGGGCTGCAATAGTTTTCATTTTCCATTATCTGCTGATTATTTTCCAGATTCATCTATTCATTGTTTGGTCAGAAAATAGAAAAATGCTTCAAAGTCCACTGTGTTGTCCTCAAATGTGATGTTAACACCTGTGTCCACAGGTGGGGAGATCGCAGCAGAAGCACCTTTTGTCCTCTGCCAGGGACACACCCAGCAGCAGAGGAAACAAAAGGGGCCAACAGGTATTGGCACTTTCTCCCAGCTCACTTTTCTCCCCTGCAGGACTGGAAAGGCAGGAGTGACCTGATCAGTGACCTGATCAGCCCCGCAGATAGCAGAGCCGAAAACACTGGCAGCAGAATTCAACCTCCTCCCTGAGGTTATTATCTGTCAGAAAAAAATACTGCTTGGGGAAATGTTGATGCGCAAGTAAATGTATGCGCAAGTAAAGCAGAGACACAGGTTCCACATAAGATATTCAGATCTCTGGAAACAAGTTGGGGGGGGGGGGGGGGTTTGTCTCTACAGAAACTGTCAGATGAGTGATTTGAATGAAACATTCCGAGCAAGAAATTCACAGATTCCTCTAAAGCAGATTAACCACACATCCTTGACTGATTTAATGATGTCCTCGTATCACTAACATCTTAAGCTCCGAAACAGCACAGAAAGAAATAACGGGAAGTTTTCTGAAGAAAAAGATCAATCCAAAAGAGCAGATTTGTGTTAAAGGAAACGCGGTGAGAGCGCGGTGCGTAATCTCCACGTCGCTCCAATTGTATCATTATGTTACCTTTGATGTAGTTGGATGTGGTCTCATCCAGCAGACTGGACGCGGAGATCCCCATGGTGCTGCTGCCGGGAGAGGATCCACAGGTAAGGTTCAATCCACAGGTAAGGTTCAGTCCTCAGGTACAAGCTCCGACACATCGATCTGCAGCGGCAGCGAGGAGGGAGGGAGGAAGGGAGGGAGGAAACGCCCTCCTCCTCCTCTCCTCCTCCCGAGCACCGTGTCATTCAGTGACGTTTAGCCAGAAAGCCAACTCACCTTTTTTTTGTTCACCTCTGGATAACACCCATGATGCCCTGGGGGGGTTGAATCAGGTGCATTGATTACTTATTGAACAGCAATCGAAATATTTAAATGTGATTTAGATCAAATCATTCCATTAAAATGATTAATTAATACTGTCGGATAGGTGATTATTTAATTTTCTCAAATAATTTACAGTTGTGAAAAATAACTAAGTACATTAGTCGTGTAGTAGCCTACTTAAGTACACATTTGAGACACTTGCATATTACCATTTTATATACTTTCTAATTCAACTCCATAGGACATATTTATTTAAGTCACTCTGCATATCCTAATTAATGATACAAACAATAAATCAACTAATATGATGTATTATTTCAGGTTAAGCTACACAGCATCACAGATTATAAAAACAAAACAAAAACTCCACCTTTGACTGCGGCATCATAAAAGTGGATTTGTAATTAAAAACTAATTTTTCAGTGCTTTTGCACAAACCTGAGTTATTCTGAAGTGAATACCAAACGAACTAAGGGATTCAACAAAGAATAAAGAGTTGAGAGGCTTCTCAATTCTTAAATTTCCCCTCCTCGACTCCCCTCCTCGATTCCCCTCCTCGAGACTTAGTCCCGCCCACAGGAGATGCGAGCGGAGGACCGAGGAGGGGAACCGAGGAGAGAGGAGGGGAAGCAGCAGACGTTTAAAGAAATGAGAACTCCTCTCCTCTGAGCGGTCATATTAAAGCGACGTCTGTTCATTATTACATGGCAACAGCTGCATCAGCTGTCTAGTGTTTTGTCATATTTTATAATCTCTGTTAGATCAGCTGAACATTGTTCCCCCACATATTTACTTTGAATTCATTGAGAGTGCGGTATAATGAGACAATAACAGGCTACAGATGCGGACACACACACAAATATATTTATATAAATATATGCAATTTAAAGTATGAGAGCAGAGCTCTCATAATAACACAATCAGAGACTGGATATATCCCCCCCCCCCTCTCTGGTCGCTGAAATGGGGAATTGAAATTACGGGAATTGAAATTACGGGCCAAAAGTTGTATTTGCAAGTATTAAAAGTAAGCAGAGGACACCAAACCAACTGAGACCTGTCTGTCCGCCACATCTACACACTGTACAACACACACACCTACAGCTCCTAAAGCATAATCAGGCTACAGCCGTTGTGTATTTTATTATGTGAAGCACTAAATGGTCTTAGAAAAATATCGACTCTTTGTAGATATTTACTAAACTAAAGCAAATAAAGAGAGTAGGCCTGTTATACTGAGTGATATTTATTTTACACACTGCTCTGCTTTCTGCACGCTGAAATTCATTTCCGGGTCACTACCGGAGGACCGAGGAGTCGAGGAGGGGAAATTTGAGTATTGAGAAGCCTCTCTGGTTCCCTTGTCTCGTGCATGGCTTGAGACTACCTTTGCAAAGGTATCCCAAATTTAGCTTGCAAACTAATCAGTTCAGAATGGGCTTTCTCAGGGGCGTGGCTTAAAGAGACAGGCGCTAAAACAGAGCGTTTCAGACGAGTAAATACCTATGGTAAATACAGGTATATTCAGATTGACAGTATGAGAAAAATATAATGGTTTTTTTTATATTAAAGAGGCCCTATTGTTGTTTTTGTTGTTTTCCCTTTCCTGTTAGTAATTTCTTTTTTTGTGGCTAAAATCCCAAAGTTTACATTACAGGGAGTTTCTCTCCCACACACTTCCCTGCCTGAAACCCCTCCATTGGACTCATTTGTTTATTTCTGTAACATAGTGACATCACAACATAACACTTGCGCCTCTATTGGCTAGTGCTCCAACACATTGTATATGATCACAACAGAGCCGGTCAGCTATCCAATCAGAGCAGACTGGTGAAAATAGGTGCTGCAGCACAGGCAGTTTGAGAACAATAAAGAGCTTTTTGATTAAAGAATGGAGACATGTCACAGCAGAGGCACAACATACAAATATGACCCTGAAAATAAGCATTGTACGTCCCCTTTTAAAGTGATAAACACATTCATGGGTCACTTTTTATGACCCAATACCATAATATATTATGTATTTGAAATGGGTTATTTTGAATAATGAGGTCATAACTTGTTACCACTTTTACAGAAGTCAACAATCTGAACACTTCCTTCAATTCTAATGTGAGGTTCAGAACCTACAGAAAAATCACCTCTGGTAGAGGCTACAGGGCGAGCACACCGAAGATGAACCTCCTGCTATAAAAGACACCTGTTGATAAACTCAAATGCAGCTTCACCACAGCTACAAATTGCTACATCAAAAGACCATTTGGGTTTACACAATAAAGCCCTACGGCATATTTCCATTGTGGTCTCTCTGTAGTGGGGGGATGTTCACTTTTCTTACCTGTAGTGCTATCACTCTGGATGATTAGCAGTGATTACATCTGCGCTGATTAACTCAAAAAAGTGAAGCTATGATCTGATCAATCATTGACATCTGCTGAGCTGAATCCCAATGCATTTGGTGCTGTACTCAAAGGAGTTAACAGATAATGGTCAGATTACTCCTTTATATGTGGCCTTTGCTGTGTGAACTGCTTGTTTCCCTGAAGCTTAATACGCATAATGTATTCCTATTAATCTAGTAATTGCCCTCATGTTGAGCATCCAGTGTAAATTCAGCAGGTAATCACGGTTTTCTCTACGCATTAATACAGAGCAAGAAAACAAATGAGATTAACACATTATTTAATCATCAGCTTTAAAACCTCCCAAGCTGCTTATGATTTAAAACAATTCTGGCTATGTCTTTCACAGATTCCCCATGTCCTTCTAAAGGTTACTGATAAACCTTGAAGTCTTTTCTGTCCTTTCAACCACTCAACGCTCTCAGAACGAGGTGTGAAATGGTGAGTTTCTCCATAAATACTCATCTGTGGGAGTATTTACAAATGATGTGAGTGATCACTGTGTTGTAGCTACAATGAGGGACACAAAGGTCCAAAAGGGTAAACCTCGCATTATCAGTAAGCAAAGCATTTTGTGGAGCAGGGTTTTGTACATGATCTGTTTGGTTTTGATTGGGGAAAAATCGATCTGTGTGCTGATGTAGAAACTGCATGGTCTTATGTTTATATTGGTTTTATGGAGATCATTGATAGACATGCACCCCTGCGTACATTTAGAGTGGTTTTCTGCTGAACTGTCTTGTCTCCTGCATGAGAGAAACAAGGCATGGGCAAAGGCCAGGAAATCAGGCTCAGAGGTAGAATGGCTACGCTTTAGGCAGCTAAGAAATAGCTTTACATCACATGTCAAAAGTGCTAAGTCTAAGTACTATTTGTCAGTTACCACAAAAAACCTAAATAATCCTGGAACATTTTGGAAAGCCATAAAATCGATATCCACCGGTGAAATCCGTAATGAGCTACCTCCGTGCCTTACCACAGCATCTGGCACTATATCGGACAGGGTCACTATGCTGAATAGCTTTAATGAGCATTTTGTGTCCTGTGGTTCTATGTTTGATTCTGTTTCTAACTCTGCTTCTGTGAACACCCCAATCCGTGACTCTGAACAACGTGGTCTGGAAAACCCTTTCAGTTTTACCCCTTTTACTGTTAATGTTGTTCATGAAACCTTAACCAAGTTAGATCCTAAGAAACCGGCCGCCCCGGCCAACGTAGAACCTTTCTTTTTAAAGATAGCTGCAGATTTTATTGCTCCACCTCTCACTACTCTTTTTAACCCCTCCCTCGGCACTAAGAACATTCCAAAAATATGGAAGTCAGCTTATGTCCTCCTGCCTTTACTAAAAGGAGGGGAGGCCACCTTATTAAACAATTGTAGGCCAATCTCTAAATTGTCAGTTCTGGCTAAGGTTCTTGAACGCCTAGTGAGTGAACAGGTAAAGGAGTTTTTATGTAAAAATGATATCCTGTCTAAACATCAGTCAGGCTTCAGAAAGAAACACAGCACCATCACTGCCACAATGAAAGTGGTGAATGACATTACGAGTATTTTAGATAATAAGCAGAGTTGTGCAGCTCTATTTGTTGACCTGTCCAAAGCGTTTGATACCGTCGATCATCGCATCTTAAAGCAGAGGCTACTCAGTATTGGCATATCCAGCCATGCAGTGGGTTGGTTTGTGAACTACCTCTCTGAAAGGTCCCAATGTGTTCATTTTGATGGACTGTCTTCTGAGTGGTTAAACATTGCTAATGGTGTTCCTCAAGGTTCTGTTTTAGGTCCACTTTTATTCTCCATATATATCAACAGTTTAGGTGAAAATGTCGACGGAGCAACCTTACAATTTTATGCGGACGATACCGTGATGTATTGTGCAGGTCCCTCCATTAAGGAGGCTGCTGTTAAATTGCAAGCTGTTTTTAACATTATTCAGACTCAGCATCATGTTCTGTTTGGTAATTGATGTGACTTGGATTACTATAAAAGAAAGAGAGAAAACCTTTATGCAACAAAAATAAAACATTTATTAATTGATTTTATCGCTCAGAAAACAGGATAATTGTATTTTGCTCAATTAAGAATTACAGGAAATCAGTACAAATCAGGCTTTGCGTTGATTTTGTTTTTATTTAATGTTTTTTTTTACACACAAGAAATAAAACAAGACAGTTAACCAGCTAGAAAATAAAATCACAACTTGTAACCCATAGATTTTCATAAGAACTCTGAACATAAATAGAGAAACAGCAGATAAATTAGGCTCCTCTGTGCTGCAGGATCCGCAGTTTAATATACAAAAATCTGTTTTTGGTTTGATTAAAGATATATTAAAGTGAAAACATGTCCACGTAGTTTCAGTGCAACTTTCTTTAGATGAATAGAAACCAGACGAGCAGACTGATTTAGTTTCAAAGCGTGGAAGGCTTTGCGTTTCTCTCACAGCGTCTTGTCCATGCTCACACTCGTCTGAGGGACGCTGATGTTCGTGGGCACGCTGTACTTTGTGAGGACAGATTTAAACTGCTCCAGTGTGGCGTCGGTTCGAACCCCCGTCGGGTCGAAGTGGGTCCGACTCACCCTGAAGCCGGCCTCCGTCAGGTACTGAAGGAACTTGTTCAACCTGTGAAGAGAAATATAGAGAAATAATAAAGTTAGATCAAATGTTCCTGCAGTTTTATGTCTATATTTAAAGCGTCTGAAGTTGTGTTTCAGTATTTCCATAAAAGGATAAAGAATAAATCTTGTGTTATTCTTCATTTTTCTTTTTGTCAACTAATCCCATGTGCAAACCAACATGGTGTTACTGTCTTAATACTTTCTGACTTTGTGTGGCTTTTAGCTCCAGGCCCATTGTTTTTAAATTGTATTCATTTTTTTTTTGTCTCAGTAATTTCCTCACTGTAGTTCCTCAAGCTGGGAAACATGATGGATGGAGGACTATCTCCAGCAGTGTATTAATCCTCAATTGGTGAATATTTAACAACAGAACAGTTGGATCCAGTCAAAGAATGGAATGTCAACCAGTGCAGCAGTGTGGTCCATTGATGTGCTGGGGTCAGAGGTCACTTACTTAGGCATGTTCATGCCTCGGATGCTGTGGCGGTGGATGCTGTAGTAGAAGGGCGGGTGTTCCAGAGACGCCTCACACTTCATCCTCTTCAACACATTCCCCGACTCCTCTCCTGACTTCCTCTTCCCTGCAGGAGTACTGGAAATTAGATCTGAGAGGGATTCATGTCCAACTCTGCTAAACCCAGGAGTGACTCTAGTGGATATCTCAAAGTTTCAAAAGCTACCAAATAAGTCAGATTGAATTTTGGGTAAATATGAATGTGACGTTTTGCACCGGACATTATTTGTATTTGTGATGCTGTGACTATAGAGAACAGTTTGGCCCCTTGTAGTGTCCCTGAAGTATTTGAACTAGCAGATACAGAATGCACAGTCAGTGGAACTGTCATACAGTGTGTGAAATGGCTGTTCTGGCAGTAAAATAAACTTTAAGGGTAAAATAAAGAGGTTAAAAAAGTCATTTAAATGTTCCTGCAGAGCATCATAAATGCACATTCTATGCAGTGGGTGCAGTTCAGCAACACTGCCATCTAGAGGACAGAGTAAGTAACAGGTCAGCTTTTTTTCCTTTTATATGTACATTTCTGTGTACAAGTACATTAAAAACAACCTAAAAAAGGAGTACATTCCTTCTGCTGTCACTGACTCACCGGACTGCTCAGACTGACCCGACTCTTCTCCGCTCTTCAAGGTCTTGATGACGACTCCGCACTCCACTGCAGAGAGGGAACAACACATCTTGTCAACACGTTGTTTTGTCATACACACACCCTGTGCTACAGGTGGGGATGTGTCACCTTGGTTGCTGAGAGCAGAAGACCCGTGGACTAGCGACTTGAGGGTGGTGCAGTCCGACTCGCAGATGAGAGTTTTGACGAGCGGCTGGATGTCGTCCATGCTGTGCTTCACCGCCGCAGACAGCATCCTCCTCAGGAAGCCTGTGTTAAACAGAGGTCCGGACCTGGACACACACATGCATTAGCTTTGAAAGGTTTGAAATCAAATAGAGTATAATACCACAAACTCTTTTATTCTGTTGAATGACAGAATACTATTTCAATCGGATTTTACATTTGTTTTGTGACCCATGATCAGTATTTAACGGTGCAACTAGGCTCTAAATATTAAGGTTGAACGATTCTTTTTGGGCCCTCTGCAGACTCAGTGTTATGTTGAATAGATGTAAACTGTGATTGATCAGTCTGTATGTTTAGATGATATTCCAACAGTTCTAACTTTTTGTTTATATTGTGTTAATAATACCATTTCCAAATGCCATAAGTAGTCAATTCAGCAGGCTAGAAGCATGATGGTGCACTTAACATTGGAGCAGGAAGTTGTTCCGACTTTAATCTGCACACATTTTGATGCTAAGCTTCCAGTTTCTTTTGCCTATGACGGCTCATTTCTTCTATTCTTATTGAACTGTTTCTAAAAGTTATACATGTCTCTTTCTGCCCTTTACATTTTCAGTCCGGTTAAACCATTGAACAGAGTTTTGTTCTCCATGTTCAGAACACATCTTTCATGCAACATCTGAAAACGGACTTTCTACAACCTAAAAGCTTGAAACATAACTCCTCTCAGACATCGTGGCTGGAGATTTGAGCAGCAGCGTATCTGATTAGCTAGTTTTCTGAAGCAGCTGTTGTATTAGGGCCCATCACACAGCTCAGTGAGGTGTGTGTGTCGGTGCCTGCAGTGATTTACCATAACGGCCCCAGCTGCACTGCTGTCTTCCCGGGCATACTTCCGTGACAGTTACAGGGCAGCGTTTCTGGAAGAACCACAAGAAAGTAAAGTATTTACTTTTCATATGTACTGCAGCTTCCTGTATGTCCTTCTCTGCGGGAAAAAAATAAGAATTTAATATAAACAACAGGACACATATCACATCATATTGACAACAACTGTTACATTTGGATCTCTTAATATATATATATATATATATATATTATAGGCGGTGAGGAGGCAAAGATGGTTGTCGACTAAGTGCTCATGGAACATATTTGTATACCCATAAAGACCGTTTCTAAAAATGAATGAAAGAGGCCATAATAGGCTTATTATACATAAGGTTTCTTGGGATGAAAATGACTGCTTCATTGATATAATTGTTGCATTTTACTGCTGTACGTGCTTTTAATAGCTTTATACATTGCTTTGTAGTTTAATCTACAGCAAGTCTTCTTATTCTACAAGATCATCATGTGTTTATAGTTTTGTCGCCTCCTGTGAGACCCACATATCTCTTCAAAGTATTTGAATGAGCTAGGAAAAACAGCCATGTTTTCAGCTTTTCTGCTAATGCATTTTCCAGCCGATCCAAAACGGTTATTAAATATTTGAGTGAAACACTTTTCAATCAGTTCATAAAAAAAATATTTGGATCAACATATCTGGAAGTACATGGTTTTAACTGGACAGTAAGTGGATGAAAACATTTCATTTGTAAAGTAATAAAGTCAAAAGTAGAATATTTCGCTCTGAGATGTGAATGGACGTATAAAGTAGGAAAATATGGAAATACTACTTTAGTAAAGTAAAATCACCTCAAATGTGTACCTAAGTGAAATACTTTAGTAAATATACTTAGCTAAACTCCATCAGTTGCATCAGGTGTATACTAGACTCTCACAACAACTCACCGTCCACCATGTTCCCCTTCTTGAGGAAGACTCTCTCCTCACACCACTGACAGTGGACCAGTTTACGTAACTTCTTCGTGGACTCGTCTGCCTGCGTGGGGCCCCGGAGGACTCGCACCACCACCAGGACGAAATGCTCCAGGGCCACGGCCAGCAGCACCTCGATGCCTTTGTTACAGCGAGCCGCCGCTCTGCAACACACAGCAATATTCAGGATTTTATTTTTTCTGCCACATCAGGGCAGACAGACATTCGGATGTGAAGTCCTACCTGGACACTGTGTCCACCACCATGCGTGCAGCCAGCTCTTTGTAGTACTCGGTGCGGATGATGTGGCAGCCGTAGTGCCGCAGGGTGACATTGGGACTCTTGGAGTACAGAGAGGACGTGTCGGTGGACGACACAGAGATGATGCCCAGGTTCCGGATGTTCCTGAAGGCAGCGTCCAGGTAGTTCACTGCAGTGCCGAACGGATCCAAGTGACTGGAAGATTGAAAAGAGTCAATTAATAACTGCACATTTTTAGGAAGCATTCATTCATTTTACTCTGTAGAAAGTTAAAGGGGCCCTATTGTGCGGATTTTAAGGTTTCATATTTGTGTTTTGAGCCTCTACTGGGACATGTCTCCATGCTTTAATGTTCAAAAGCTCTTTATTTTTCTCATACTGCCTGTGCTGCAGCACCTCTTTTCACCCTCTGTCTGAAACCAGAGCCCATTAAAGCATGCAAACATGTCAAAGTAGAGGCACACAATACAAATATGAACCTGAAAATAGGCAGGAAAGGCCCCTTTAATAGTTTCTGGACAACTATGGCACAGAGGAAGAAGGATACAGACACAATACTTGATTAATTAGATTTATATTCCTGCAATGCGACTTATATGCCACTATGTTCGTTCCAGTACGTTTTTTTACAAATACGTGTTGTGCTAATTACATTTAGTCTGTAACATGTGTTCACTGTTTTGCCCTCAAATGTGTCAGAAACTATTAATAAAGACTAAAACATCTAACCAATAAGCTAAACTAATTACAAACTATCTTCCGACTTACATGTAGTCGAAGGGCCACAGGTGCATGGTGACGTTGGCGTCCATCTTGACGACCTCGACCGTAGCGATGGGTGTTCCCTCAACCTCACTGGTGGCCACCTCGGGACCCCGGGGGCCTCGCGAGCCTCCGTCCACCCGGATGTTGTTGAGCTCGCAGTTCTCTTTGATCATTTTGACGCACGTGTCGCTGATATCTGTGATGGTCACTTTGACGGCGCTGCGGAGGTGCTTCGCCCACTGGAGGCCCATGATCCCTGAGAGACGGACAGGAAGAATTCAAGGCAAGGCTTAATGTGGATGCAGACTCATTGCTCCTCTCTTTTCTTTTTCAAAAGGATATATTTTACATAGTTGATCATCAATCTTCAGTGAAAAGACATTTGTTTTGCAATGTCTTTTAGTCTCAGATTCAAGATTGGACTGTCTTTAAACCACGGTTGCACTAAAACCAATACTTTCATTATTATTATTAATAATATTGAAAATTGGAAAAAATCGGTCGCGCAGCGACCAATAAACCTGCCAAAAACACCCAAAAACATGGAAAACGACCGACTAAAGCACCCAAAATGTTCGTAAATAATGTCGGCTGATAGACCGTGTGAGCCCAGTCACGTGGGCGAAGCCCACGTGACTGCAAATCGCATAATTGATATCGTAACAATCATCGTAGTCGCTCGCAAAGCGAGCGATAACCATGCAAAACCCCCTCAAAACAGGGTAAAAAAGGGCCAAAAGCCCATTACAGGTGTCCCTGTGGTCCCATCCACCTCAATGTTAAATCGAACATGATTGAAACTGGTCCGATTATTTATTATGATTATTCTTTACCTTTGTTGCACGCACTTTTGACCCCCGTAGCATATGTGAAAACTCACCAAATTTTGCACACGCGTCAAAAGTGTGGCAACTTGAAGTACGTCATTGTTCCCGGAACTTAACGTAAAAAATTGCGTAGGCCACGCCCACTTCCGTTTTTGACGTTAACTCCCCCTATTTTAACTTTCACGTAAACGAACGAAACTCGCCACGCATATCTAGGGTGCGGAGACGAACCAAAAAGCCTCTTGGAGGGGTAAAAAATAACGTACAGGAAGTCGGCCATTTTGAATTTGGTGTCGAAAAAACGCGATTTTATCGCGTTTTTTGCCCTATTTCGCGTACCTACGAAATCTATCTCCTCCTAGGGACTTTTATCGTACGACTCAAAATTCGTCGGGTAGCTTCGCGACACATGGGAGAGCTTAAGTTATCACGAGAAAATCTTTGATCCGTACGGCGTAGCCGTTATCTTCCGCCAAAGTTCGCGTTCGTACGATTTTTGGCGGTCCCTCGCCATGGAACCCGATGATGTCATAACTCAAACTGACATTCTCAGAACGCCACCAAACTTCACATGACGTTTAGCACCACAGCCCTGAACAGCTCTAGGTCAAATCTGATGTTACTTAATTTGGCGTTACCATGGCAACGGATCCTTCGCCATAAACAACGGTGTCGCTGTAAATCCAATGGACACGGTCCCATCGTCCCCCAATCTTCACTTTTATATCACTGGTCCATGCCTCAACAGCTCCAAGTGAAATCTGAAATCTCAACGTATGCCGTTTTTCTCGCCAAAACATCCGATGTTGTTGTAAGTCAATGGAAAATCGTCCAAACAGCACCAGACTTCAGACTATCATTAATGGTCCGGCCCTCAACAGCTCTACGTGAAATCTGAAATCTCAACGTATGCCGTTTCCATGGAAACGCATCCCTCGCCGTCAAACATCATGTCGTCGTAATTCAATGGAAAATCATCCAAACACCACCAGACTTCAGACTATCATCCATGGTCCGGCCCTCAACAGCTCCAAGTGAAATCTGAAATCTCAACCTATGCCGTTTCCATGGCAACGCGTCCCTCGCCATGAAACATCATGTTGTCGTAAGTCAATGGAAAATCGTCCAAACAGCACCAGACTTCATATGATGGCTAATGGTCCGGCCCTCAACAGCTCTATGTCAATTATGGGATGTCATCATTTGGCGTTGCCATGGCAACGCATCCCTCGCCATCAAACATCATGTTGTCGTAATTCAATGGAAAATCATCCAAACACCACCAGACTTCAGACTATCATCAATGGTCCGGCCCTCAACAGCTCTACATGAAATCTGAAATCTCAACGTATGCCGTTTCCATGGCAACGCATCCCCCGCCAAAAAATATACGATGTTGTTGTAAGTCAATGGAAAATCGTCCAAACAGCACGACACTTCAGACTATCATCACTGGTCCGGCCCTCAACAGCTCTACGTGAAATCGGAAATCTCAATGTATGCCGTTGCCATGGTAACGCACGCATCCCTCGCCGTCAAACATCATGTTGTCGTAATTCAATGGAAATGGTTCCAAACAGCACCAGACTTCAGACTATCATCAATGGTCCGGCCCTCAACAGCTCTACGCCAATTATGGGATGTCATCATATGCCGTTTCCATGGCAATGCGTCCCTCGCCATGAAACACGGTGTTGCCCTAATTCAATGGAAAAGGTTCCAAACGGCACCAGACTTCAGATGTTAACTAATGGTCCGGCCCTCAGCAGCTCTATGTCAATTAGGGGATGTCATCATATGCCGTTTCCATGGCAACGCGTCCCTTGCCATGAAACACGGTGTTGTCCTAATTCAATGGAAAAGGTTCCAAACGGCACCAGACTTCATATGATGGCTGATGGTCCATGCCTCAACAGCTCTACGTGAAATCTGAAATCTCAACGAATGCCGTTTCCATGGAAACGCATCCCTCGCCAAAAAATCCGATGTTGTCCTAATTCAATGGAAAATCATCCAAATAGCACCAGACTTCAGATGATGGCTCCTAGTCCGGCCCTCAACAGCTCGATGTCAATTATGACCTCACCTAGACACACACGTCGACGTGCGGACAACAGCCTGCGGAACGTCGAAGACCCGCTCAACGCTGCTTGCAGCTTTAATTCATCTTATTTTCTAAGTTAATCAATTACTCTTTTGTTGTATAAATAACAGAAAATAGTAAACAAATAAATCCATTACAATTTCCTTAATCCCAATTTGACATTTAAAGGACTGTTCCTCCATTTGATGTGGAAAGTGGAGTGAAAAGAAGTGGGTAATGTGTGTGTTGTAATTTTGTAAAAGATATTTTTTTAAAGACATATCTGATCCGACCTACTATTTTAAAAGCAAAGATAGTACTTCAAAACCCTAAAAGACAAGAAAGCCAGGAAATATTTGGATTTTTTTGTGTGTGGAATGTTGTTATAAAAATGTATTATTATAATTAATTATTTAATTATTATAATTCAATTATAATTGACTGATTGTTTGATCACAACGTTGTTTAAGATCAGAATTTAGCCAAGATGGTAAAATGACTATTATTGGCAGGAACTTGACAACAATAGAATCAAGTTAATGATTCTTATCTTAACCTCTTAAGCCTGAAGGTCCCCCCAGTGGACCCCCCCCCATAGTTTTTTTTCGAGACTATGTCTCAGGGCTTCTTAACATTTATGAAACTATTAATGTTTCATACCCTTTTAAAGGTAAGAAACTCCACTAACTGACAATAAGAACAATTTTTAGCTAAAAAAAACACAAGAGTAATACCAAGCCTTTGAATTAGCATTGAGCTAAAAAATGCTAACTAATGCTAACGCTTTTTTACACAGAACTCACGGTATAAATGCCCTTATTACTATCTTAACTGCACAAACAAGATATACGATTTAAAGCTGAGACTCCACAGATTCCAGACATGTAATATCATCACTGTACGACCTCAAATTCCTGGAGCTATCAGCCAGAAAAGAGAAAGTAAACAACATCTGGTTTAAAAAATATTACAATAATTTCGTCTTGCCTTTTTTGATTTGTGATCAAAGGTTGTGTTCAACGGAATAAAAACGCCGCTCAAGGTTAATCCAATGTCTTTGTGTCACGTAGAATTTTTTACTGATAATCCATCATCATATTTATGGCAATATACTGGGTATAAAGTTTCGCCGTCCAGGCTTGCACTTTCAGATATGCTTCGTTTGCTTCTCTATTACGTCCGCAATGGTAATGTTTACGTGGATTTGGGAACTGCCCATCGATTCTATTGGATGTAATGGTTAAGAAAAAGGTGTAAATCACACGAATCGACCAATGGGTTCCAGAGATATGGGCCTGCGTAAAGTATAAAGAATGCCAGCCAGCGTAAGCACATTACGCAGCAGACTCTACGCAGTGTTTACTACGTGAGGAAGCAGGCATTGCAGCAGGACCCAGAGCGCACGGAGCACAGAGCGGACAGCAGATAACGGAATTGCAGTTTTATTGCTTATAGATTATCAGAACATTTCAAAGGGGACACAGCCCCATTGTATATTAACCTATGGATTAACTACATCATCGTTTTTATCGTTGTAATGCCATTGAAGACCAGTTCAGACCAGACAAAGACCAAGGTAAGCCATGTTAGCCTAGCGCATGTTAGTACCTAGCGCCACTTGTTTTGATGTACGTTTTTGTTGATAACGTCGCGAGTTTGTATCTTTCAGTGTTGAGGTGGGCACCGTTAGATTCTGTGTCTTTACGATCATAAACGATGTGTTGGATGTGCAGCTAGGATAAGTAATAAGGGAGCTAGGAGTAATTTTCGGTGCAGTAATAGGTTAGCATTTCGCTTGGGGCTAATTCAGAGGCTCACTGTTAGCATTGTGTGTTTTTATTTGAAAAAAAAAATGAAAAAGATCAGTTAAATGAGTTTTTTTGCATTATATGGATATAAAATATTCATAGTTTATTAAATATTAAGGTTCCTTAGACGTTGTTTCCTGCAAATGACGCAATTTCGGCCCCAGAACCGGGTCGGTGGGGCCTAAGAGGATAACAGAGTATGTTATTTTTATTTTTTTTCCAACAGTTGTATTTGGATGGAATGAATACCTATAGTGATGATTCAAAGTAATAAAATGATTTTTACAGTGAAAAAAGTCAAATGGAACTGATGGTTCCCAAATTACCCAGAGGTCAGTCCGCCTGGACTTTATTTGTCTAAACCTCTCTAAAAAGGTCAAGTTTCACTTGTTTTGCATCAATCTTGATACAGGGTACTTATTATATGTTATAGTTTGGATTCCTAAAGCTTTTAGTCTACTAATCCATCATTCAAGGGTGGTTTTCACTATAAGTAATGGTTTTTTTTAGGCGGACATTAGAATTTACATGTTTTTACTATGTTCCATCTGAATTTACTTTAAAATAAAAACATCTATATTGATTCTGACACTTCTACATCCAACTCACAGATGTAACCTTGCTTTGAGAGAAAAGATTATTAATTTACCCCTTTTATAAGTGAAGATATAGTCTTTGTTGTGTTAGTGGCATTTTCGAGCCTGAAACCTGAAAAACAGGCTCAGGGTTTAAGAGGTTAACTCTTAGAAATAAATGTATTTTGAGGAGGAGATTAAATTATGTCAAAACAGTTGGGAGACTTGTATTTTTTTTTTCTTCAAAATTACTAGACTAATGTATTTGATCAAAACACCACATATTGAAATGACGTTAAAAGCAGCTGTGATTTGTGTCACAGTAGATGGCAGGAAAACCCCGACTTTAAATGCAGATAAATGGCAAATCATTTAAATGAAATGTTCTTTGGCTGTTCTATATAAATAAGCAGCCATCATTTTGTTAAAACTAATTACTCAAAAATAAAGATTTGCTATAAAGTGCAAAAAATACAGATAATAAGAGAAAGTTAAAGAAAAAAGAAATGGGTATATAACAAACAATTTAAATTAAATGCAAAATATGAACAATAGAATATATGCATTTGGAGATCCAAACTCATAGGTAAAACAACAATTGAGAGATTAGAGTAAGATATTAGCGTGATACAGGAAAAAGCAGAGGTGGGGACTCGAGTCGCATATTTTTTGACTTGAGACTTGCTTGACTAACATTGATAAAAGACTTGACTTGACTTTGACTTGGTATTCATGACTTGAGACTTGACTTAAGCTTGAGACAGATGACTTGAAAGGACTTGACTGTTTACAATTAAATATTTGCATTTGTTTTTGTAGTGAGATATTACGTTTAGTTTTTTCGAAAAACGTGATTGGGTGATTATAGTGCCATGCGCGCAAACCTGGCAACCCACTAGAAGGCAGGAGTGTCAGTTAACATGCAGCGGCTAGTGTTACTACAAAAATAGTGAAGTTTGGATTCAAAGATTATTTTGTCAATGACGGTAATAAGAAAAGAACAGCGGTATGCAGGGTCTGCAGCACAAAGATCAGTGACAGGACCACCACAACATCCAACTTCATTCGTCACTACAAAAAAACCCACAGAGAACGGTAGGCTAGTTGCATGTGTTGTGTTAGCTAGAAATCTAACGTTAAGTTTAAGCTACGTTAGACTTGGTTTCAAATCGATTAAGGATTGCAAAGAGAAGACAAAACGGTAAATGAACACTAGAACCTCCAAGGGATTCATTTTTGACTAACCCTGATACTGACGGGCTGTCAGGAAAGGGAGAGAGAGAGAGAGAGAGAGAGAGAGAGGAAAAGAGATGCCTCGTTTATTTCCCCTGTGTTATCATCAGAAGTTACTGTAAACTTTTGAATAATGTAGTTCATCTACTTTTAGTAGTTTGTTTAAATGTTTTAATTATGTTGTTTTTGTTTGTAGAAGTGCATCATTCCTTGATTCATTGTAAAATGAATTTTTTTGATCTGTTATGATGATAAACTGAAGCAATTTCAAAATTAACCTAATTAAGTGAGTTTTAAATCGTCTTACTTAGTTTATAAGGAAATTATGAAGAGGAACAAATTAAATGATTTGAAAATGATATCTATGTAGGTGCTGACGCTGTTGGCGGTTCTAGTGTTAACAGACATTTAAATTAAATATGTGTAATGGCAAATGCCATATATGATTTTCTTACCTGGAATTCTGGAATTCTTATTAACTGTGTATGTAATGAAGATCATGGGTTAAATCCATTTTCATAACCACTGTCTTTTAATTGATTTAAATGCGGAAACTGGGTTTATTCATCAGAATTTCGTATGACTTGACTTGACTTGCTTGACCTGAGCAATGACTTGACTTGACTTGCTTGACTCTCACTACAGTGATTTGGGACTTACTTGATACTTGTAGGTCAAGACTTGAGACTTGCTCATGACTTGCACATGTAGGACTTACTCCCACCTCTGGGAAAAAGTGTCTATTGAATCTCACCTGTGGCTCCAAAAGCATCCAGACACTCGATCGGGCTCCTCTCCTCCGCTAGCACCGCCAGGGAGCAAAACACCAGCTGCCTGAAACACACACAACCCTGCTTCAATGCATGTTGGTTTTCATAACATAAATCTGCATGATTATACATTTTTGTGAGAACTGGTGTTGCTTTCAGGCTGACCTGTTGGTCTTCATCTTGCGGTTGAAGTAGGTGTCGCTCTTCTGCGGGGTGGTGTGGTTCGGGAGGAGCTGGACGTTGGTTCCAAGTTCTTTCATGATCTCATACGGCTGACCGGACGGAGCTACAGACGGAATTTGTAAATGAAAAAGACAGAGAAAGATCAGCAAGATTCTGTATTGTTTTGGACAGGAAGAATATAATCTCTGTCGGATTAACAAACACAAAACTCAAAGTGGTGCCTCAACAGGGATGATCTCAGGTAGGAGGTGGAACAGATTTAGAGTTAAGAGCTTTTTAATAAGGAGAAACTGGATATTCTGCTTCCACACATTCATGTAAATATATCTAATATGTACTGGTATATATGACCCAATATGTATATATGTTCACTTTAATTCATTTCTTAATTCATAGTTTTTTATCATTTTTATTTTTATCTTTGATTTGATCTTTAATTGTATTAATCTGTGTGACTCTGTGTGACCTGTTTTTCATTCTTACCCTGTTGCTGTTAAACCACTGAATTTCCCCACGGGGATTAATGAAGGTCCATCTTATCTTATAAAAATCATGTCTTGACTGTGATAGTGTCGTTTTTAAAATTCCTTAACGCAGCTCGTAGTCTTCAAAGTTCTGGGTGTTGTCAAAATGTATAATTATATTTATTCTGTATTCATTGTTTGTTTTCTTCAGATCCAAGAAATGTGATGCTTTGAGTGAGTTAATATGCAACACAAGATAAAATCCATTCTTAAGATAAATACAACCACACCAACTGATTGATATTAAATGGATTGGAGACAAAAAATACATAATTTGGTATTAAAAAAATACTAGAAATATTATCTATTTTTGCAAATGAACCATCAACATTGTCTAGAGTCTCTAACTGTGCCTGTCTGTGGTGTGAAATAAAACAATTAAAAAAAAGCTGTTACTCAGTATAAAAGCTCCGTAAAGATAAGTAGGGCTTACATTACATTGCATTTAGCTGACGCTTTTATCCAAAGCGACTTACAATAAGTACATTCGACCAGGAAGACACAACCTTGAAGAAAACAGAATCATATAAGTACATCAGGTTTCATAGAGCCAAGCATTTCAAGTGCTACTCAACTGGCTTTAGATAAGCGAGTCCTTTATTAGTATATAAGTGCTCTGTTAGCAGTTCTTTGTTAGTAATTCTATCGCTCGAGGTGGAGTCGAAAGAGATGAGTTTTCAGTCTGCGCCGGAAGGTGTGTAAGCTTTCTGCTGTCCTGATGTCAATGGGGAGCTCATTCCACCATTCCGCCAAGATAGCAAACCCACGTGTTTTTGCTGATGGGAACTTGGGTCCCCCTCGCAGCGAGGGTGCAGCGAGTCGTTTGGCTGATGCAGAGCGTAGTGCATGCGCTGGGGTGTACAGTTTAACCATGTCCTGGATGTAGGAAGGGCCAGATCCATTCGCAGCATGGTACGCAAGTACCAGTGTCTTGAAGGGAATTCTAGCAGTTACTGGAAGCCAGTGAAGGGAGCGGAGGAGCGGAGTGGTGTGGGAAAATGTAGGAAGGTTGAAGACCAGACGAGCCGCTGCATTCTGGATGAGCTGCAGAGGTCGGATGGGACATGCAGGTAGACCAGCCAGGAGGGAGTTGCAGTAGTCTAGGCGTGAGGTGACGAAAGCCTGGAACAGAAGCTGCGTCGCTTTCTGGGTCAGCTGGGGACGTATCTTCCTGATGTTGAAAAGCGTGTATCTGCAGCAACGGGTTGTAGCAGCGATGTTTGCAGTGAAGGACAGTTTGTTATCTAGGATCACACCCAGATTCCTTGCAGTCTGGGTCGGGGAAACAACAGAGGTGCCGATGTTGATAGTCAGGTCAAGAGAGGGACAATCTTTTCCCGGAAGGAAAAGCAGTTCAGTCTTGTCAAGGTTGAGCTTGAGGTGATGAGCGGACATCCACTGAGAGATGTCAGCTAAACAAGCAGAGATGCGTGCGACGACCTGGGTCTCTGAGCGGGGAAAGGACAGAATTAATTGGGTGTCGTCAGCGTAGCAGTGGTATGAAAAACCATGGGGGCTAATGACAGATCCGAGCGAGTTTGTGTACAGGGAGAAGAGGAGGGGACCAAGAACAGAGCCCTGAGGGACCCCTGTAGTTAATTGACAAGGGTCGGACTCGGACCCTCTCCAAGTGACCCTGTAGGTACGGTCTTTGAGGTATGAGGTGAGGAGGGAAAGTGCAGAGCCTGAAACTCCAAGTTCTTGGAGAGTGCGAAGGAGGATCTCATGGTTCACCGTGTCAAATGCAGCAGACAAGTCCTTTTACATATAAATAGTCCTGAAGTCCAATGTTCTTGTATAAATATATGTATTTTAAGACTCAAACCTGGGATGTTGAAATTAAACTGTACCATCTAGTGTTTTTTTTAGAGCTGAGTGAAAGTTTGTTTTGACCATTTCCTGTTTTAATCTAGTGGAGCATGTAGATGGTGTCGCTGTTTCTTACCCGGCTCCTCATACTGCATGTCTGAGCTCCCCGAGTAGCTGGCCTCAGTCTCTCCTTTGTTGACGTGCCGCTTCAGGTGGCTGATCATGTCCGTTTTCCGGGCGATGGTGACAGAACACACCACACAGTGGTAGTGAGCCACGTGTCTCCCCGAGGCCTGGACAGAATATATTGGGATATCAACTTCATTTAGGGCAGAAAGAAGTAAAGAAATGCAGCATCTTCACAATAATGTAAAATGGCATGATGAGAGGAAATGCCTTAGAATTCAGTATTTACCAATTCAGAATTTGGACCATATTACTTTAAGGGGCTCTATTATGCACATTTTCAGGTTCATATTTGTATTTTGTGTCTATGCTGTGACATGTCTCCATCCTTCTTCAAAAAGCTCTTTCTTGTTCTCATACTGCCTGTGCTGCAGCACCTCTTTTCACCCTCTGTCTGAAACCAGAGCCCAGTCTGCTCTGATTGGTTAGCTGGACAGCTTATTGGTCAAGTGCTAAGAGATGTCCCACCCCTTAGCCAATCACGTACATGGCGTTGGAGAGCTAGCCAATAGAAGCAGGAGTGTGACATAGTGATGTGATTATGTTACAGGAGAAAGCCTAATAGAGCCTCTTTAAGAATGACAGAATGCAGAGACAGTCAATTGTTGCCTACTTTTGCTCAATCAAATCATGAAAAATAGCTTTTATGATTAAAAGGCAAAACATGTTTAGGAATATATTAGGGGTTTTACAGAGTAAGGATTTATTTCCACATGGTGAAGAAGGTTCAGTTTTTTTCTGATTTACATTATTTAGGTCACATTTCATAATAAAAGTAACAATACAGAACGCACAGGAACCTTAAAAGTAGGGTTTACTGCAGCACAACAAGATGTATGCCGAAACTAAGTATGTGAAATGTATTTTTGTTTTGTGTTCTATGTGTAACCAATGTGCGGCACATCTCCCTTGTAAAAGAGTCCTATGTCGATGAAGCCCGAAGCTACAGGGTTTGCTCTTATTGTTCCAAACTGATGGGAACGTGATCTGCAGACTGTGTGTGTGTGTGTGTGTGTGTGTGTGTGTGTGTGTGTGTGTGTGTGTGTGTGTGTGTGTGTGTGTGTGTGTGTGTGTGTGTGTGTGTGTGTGTGTGTGTGTGTGTGTGTGTGTGTGTGTGTGTGTGTGTGCAACACGTTCTCACTCCCATCCCGTCACATATTGACGGACGGTCAGGGCCCCTCCCCGTCGCTATATTACGTACAGGGTACCCCTTGACCGTCAGGCTAATGCGACTAATGAGTTTTTATTTCTGATTATCTGTGCAGTACATGTACATGATGTTTAGTTTGCTAGTTATGACGAAGATTACTTCATGAATATGTACACATTCATGGTTGCTAACGTTTTTTTGGTGGAAATGTGTTTTTTCACAGCAAAGTCACCCTCTGTACTTGGACTTATTGGGAGAATCTAAAGGCAAGAACATCCCAAATATTCATTTAGGTCTTTATTTTAGACCTTTAGTGTTGCCGTCTGTGAGGAAAATAAATGGGGCTCAGAGCCTCGTATTTTTAAAATCTTTTTTTCCTTCTAATTTGTTATTCTTTTCAAAATAACACACTGCTATTTACTCACCAATAACACACAATTATCCTTGCTTTTATTTATTGGTTTAATTCCATAATCTCGGGCTTTTTTGGCGTTCGTCAGGAACTGAATTTCAAAATAAAAATAACCGGAAACAGACGTAGGGATTTCGAGTGATTACCCAAGTTCCTCAGCTACGCTTTTTTAGCCGCAATGCATGCTGGGATTTGGTGTTTATATTATATGAAATCCGGAAAACATTTTTAAAAGAATAAAATAATACTTAATTCCGAGTGCTCTTGCTTTTCTCTTTGGAAGTCATCACATAACGGCATTGTAATACACGGTTCGGCTGCATTAAATATTACAGATCTGCCGTAGTTCTTTATTTATAGAGCCCCAAAGAGACCTTTGGAAAAACTGAAGAAATTCCGCCGAAACTACTTGACGTGGATCATAAATATATCAACAATTAAACAACATCTTCAATTTCTCTTCACACAATACGTCTCCTTGCAGTATCAACACTAATTCTTTGACTAATGACTTTTACATTTGATATAATTCATAGATAGGTTATATTTACACCATAACGGTGCACAGCTGATATAAAAGGACTTGTAGTTTTTAAAGATATTACTGATTTGAATTGGATTGAATTTGGAATGTAAGAATGTAAATACTGAGTCTGAAATAGTATAGCAATATGCTGTAAAATTATGAGAAAGCATGAATAAAACTACACATCTTCAGATGTTGTACATACAAGTGTCCTACACTAATAATACAAAGTTATTATGGCTGTGTGTACCCTGTGTGCACCGCCTAGTGGTTAAAGCACATTACTGAATTATTGTTTTTATGTGTTATATTTGATTAAAAAAATATTAAGAGTACATACTTTCATAGGGGGAAAGTAGAAGGTCTGTGATAGAAATATAGAATATAAAAAATCAAGAAGATACTATAAGTGATCTCTACAATAAAACAGTTTAGTGCAGGATGTACAAAGATATTAATAGGAGGAGGTGCAAAACAGAAAAACGAATTAACCTTTATTTAAACATTAAATAACAGATTAAGGTCTTCTTTTAAATAAGAACAAAACTTTGGGGGCATCTATAAATATAATATTACAGATAAATATTAAGCCTGACAAAGTACTTAACGTCTAATATATTGCTTTCCTGCAATGTTAACTATGTTGAAGCACTTATTTTAACTGATATTATACATATGGATTATACTCTTATGTATGTAGATAGAATAAGAAATGTGCAGAATACGACAGTGTAATGGTGGAGGTACACACATATTGATAGATGTCTTGTAATGCACTGTTGAGGAACCTGTGACCCAAGTTTTTCATTCATTGCATAACTACACTGTAGTTGTGTATATGATATGTCAATAAACCTTTGAAAATCTTGAAATCTTGAAAGGGATGTGCAAAATAGCCATAATATAGTCTTTAATTAACTATTAGCAGAGAATAACGAGTAATTAATATACTTTATTACTCGTTTTCATTCATGTCAATTGCAGATACATGTTTAGTCTTCTCAAGCACCAACTATCAAATATCTCTCCTGATTGTTGGCACTTGACAATCACCTTACCTGAATTTTACTCAGGTGTAACTAAAGTCTGATTTAAGGGTTGTTTATATTTCACATCATTAATCAGAATCTGCAAAGTAACTCAAATAAGTGTAGTGGAGTAAAAATACCAGGTTAACCTCTGAATTGTAGTGGAGTAGAATTACAAAGTATCAATGAGCTGTCATGTGGGTATATATTAATGCTATATATTAATGCTGCGCATTATGGACAGCGATTTTCACCCATTTATTAATTATATGTTTTACATTTGAAAACACCAATGCGTTTAATACTGGCAACTTCTAATTGTGGGAAAAATGAAAACGTACAGTAGAGACGTCCCATAGAACATTTTGCGAAACACAATAGTGTAGTGTGTAGTTCTGGGGGGGCGTTCGATTCCAGTTTTGGATAGTCTGGCGTGGTTTCGTTCCATTTCAAACAGCTGTTTGACGCTCGGCGTAACTTTGGCGCACTGCCACTCCAACATCCAATCCCAGACCTTGAAGATTAATCACGGGGACTGTAGTCCTAAACGATAGCTGGGGATTATGGGTAGTGTAGTGTCTTCGGCCATCCTAAACTCAAAAATGTTGACAATCGCAATGATGCTCGAAATGTCCCTTATAGGCCTACGTCTGTTTCCGGTTATTTTTATTTTGAAATTCAGTTCCTGACGAACGCCTAAAAAGCCCGAGATTATGGAATTAAACCAATAAATAAAAGCAAGGATAATTGTGTGTTATTGGTGAGTAAATAACAGTGTGTTATTTTGAAAAGAATAACAAATTAGAAGGAAAAAAAGATTTTAAAAATACGAGGCTCTGAGCCCCATGTATTTTCCTCACAGACGGCAACACTAAAGGTCTAAAATAAAGACCTAAATGAATATTTGGGATGTTCTTGCCTTTAGATTCTCCCAATAAGTCCAAGTACAGAGGGTGACTTTGCTGTGAAAAAACACATTTCCACCAAAAAAACGTTAGCAACCATGAATGTGTACATATTCATGAAGTAATCTTCGTCATAACTAGCAAACTAAACATCATGTACATGTACTGCACAGATAATCAGAAATAAAAACTCATTACTCGCATAAAATGACATCAAAACGCATTTTAATGGCCAAATGAACCCTAAAATAGGCATTTTCCACCGAGAATAACACGAAGGTCGGCCATTGTTGTTGATCACGTGGTCTATGAAGGTCTATCTATGGGACGCCCTGCCCGTAGAAGCCTGACGGTCAAGGGGTACCCTGTACGTAATATAACGACGGGGAGGGGCCCTGACCGTCAATATGTGACGGGATGGGAGTGAGAACGTGTTGGCGTGTGTGTGTGTGTGTGTGTGTGTGTGTGTGTGTGTGTGTGTGTGTGTGTGTGTGTGTGTGTGTGTGTGTGTGTGTGTGTGTGTGTGTGTGTGTGTGTGTGTGTGTGTGTGTGTGTGTGTGTGTGTGTGTGTGTGTGTGTGTGTGTGTGTGTGAGGTCTCACCTGATCTCCACTGAGGCTGGGTTTCAGGTTTCTGCAGGGCAGGTGGCAGATGCACATCATCTGGCCTGTTAAAGGTCAACAGTTATGCATCAGGATTAGAAGATGTCCTTAGCTGACACTTTCACATGCATTTCTTTATCATTACAAGTAAGGAAAACATGATTTTTTTTAACTTTGCACACTTTTTCCAACCAGTATGACTGCTCTCTGAACGCAGTGGCGGAGCTGGGGGTGGCAGCTGAATCCTGGCCACCCTATTGGCCACCCCAAACACCCTCACCACGGGGGCCCAAACTATTTTAGAACATTAAGAAAAAAATGTTTAAGTAACCTTTCATCATTCATCAAGAATTAACATTAATAGGACGTTATATTTATAATGTACTCACTAAACTTACAATTCATTTAACTTGTTTTCTTCCAAAAGTTAATTATCCAAAGCCTCTGTACACCCCCTTCTATTTACATGTAATGGTTTGGTCCTGCCTCCAAACGCGGTGCAGCACCGCTGGCACTTTCTAGCAGAGAGTGAGAGCATGTTAGGAGCAGGGATGCTAGTACTTACGTGTGAACCATGTCACAACGACTCACAAAGTCAGGCTTTCAAAAGAGAAAAGAAAGGAGAGAAAGACAAGAGAGGGACTAAAGGGCGACAGTATGTCACCCAGTTTTTCAAAGAAACGGTGGGTATGGTTTATGAGTGGTGGAAATGTGTCTGTTAGCTACGGGTAGTCCATTGTAAATAATAACGTTTTTTTTTAGTAAGCTGACATTAAGTACTGTTAATATCTATACAGGTTTTTAATTTCACTCCTCTTTTAGCTGACATTTAGTAAATGCAGGTACATCTTTAGCAGCTATTCATACTAAATCAGTTGTCCCTCCCCCTGGTGCCAGGACCAACAGATCCATCTCTAGACTTAGCAGCCCTGTCCCCCCATAAGTGTTATATTTTCACAGCTCAGTGTCAGTAAATATTGTGCAGTTAGTATTGGACTACAAGATAGATGCAAGCCTGTACAGGCAGAGTTATTTAAAGCATAAATTACTCGGTTGGGTTCTGGAGGTGTGGTTACAGCAATTGTGCTTGGTTGGCGTGGCCTGGGCCTATTGGTGGGGCCCAATGTGATATATTTCCATGGGGCCCAAAATCCCTGCTGTGTATGGCCAGAGGGCAGGACCTATAACACATTTACTACCCAATAGCATTGGGAGGCTGAACAAAAGGACCGTTTGACTATGTAAATGTATTTTTTTTTAAAAACAAAACATTTACTGACTTTTTTAGGATAGCTTCAAGTAATGTTGTAAAATTACAACCGGGGGCCTTACAGTCTCTTGATGCTGTATTTTGGATTTGTTCTCTCGGTATAGCCTTCACAGCTGCTAGTATAAACTTACTCTATGATGAAACATGTCAGAGGAAATTATGATAAATGCCAAAAATATGTTCCTAAAACTGTTTATTTTGTCTGACCAACAGACATTTAATTTATTTTGGACATGAAACAAAGATAACACGTCAAATTAGCAGTAAAGTATGTCAAACTCGTAATTTAATAATTATCATAAACAATATAAATAAACAACCTAAGTAGGTATTACACAATCCAATATATTTTAAATAATTTAATTTGAGAAATTATGATAACATTTTCATTATTCCCACAAATGTTCACTGACTGTGTTAGCTGGAAGTGGTTGGGGCTAATTGTTGTCTTGTTTAACCAGAAAATGTAACTCAATCGTCCAGGAAGAGGGATTTTTGTAGCGACCAAATGGTGACTCTTCCGTTCTAGTCCGTGACGTCATTGCGCCCAAAAATACTTTTTCCTATTGACTGACATTGTGAAAGAGACATCTGTAAGTCAGTATCTTTTTAAGCTAAGTAATATACCTAGTTCGAACACTTTTATAGGTCTTATTTAAATGATTAGGCTCTAAAAGTTGTAAAATGCACTAAAACTTAATCCAGAGCTATTTTCCCTCTTCATTCATTTGACTGAGGCGAGAGCGGGAGATCGGAGGCGGGACCTACAGTTGCTCCATTCTGGCTTCATGCACCACTGGGCAGCACTCATAGGAATGACACACCTCAGATGCTGTATCCAGTTCTCTACAGTGTTCTTCCAACTTCCTGTTTCAGCATGGCACAAAGCCAGCTCCATAAAGATTATTTTTCCAGGGCCCTTTCTCACTTCTCTTATTTTTCATTTCCTCGCTCCTCGGCCTCGGTCTCACCGGAAGTTGATTTGTCTGCGCCATCTTGAGTAGCGTCCCAATCATAGACATATAAAGAGTAGACGCCGCATTGGCTGCTGGGGCGCAAGAAATACGGCCGCCATCTTGGACCGGTCATCCTACAGACATTCTACCCATAGACAGCAGAGGTTTCAAGATGCCAGAGCACTGTGCAGCATATTGCTGTGCAAATCGGCGGACGATTGCGAACAGGGGTCGGGGGATTACTTTTCACAAGTAAGATTCAACATTATAATTGGTTGTATTTTGTAAATAGAATATTATTGTACTGTATTGATGCCCGCCAGCGAAATCGTAGCCAGCAAACATTATGTCCATGGCCAACTGAGACTTTATAAATCGCTGCTGTAACAAGTGAATGTCCCCGTTGTGGGATGAATACAGTAAAATCTAATCTAATCTATCTAGGAAGAAGAAGGAAGAAAATAAGCTTGACCTCCTTCTTAAAATGTTTTTGTGTTGACTCTCAAATCTCCCGTTTTTATTTTGAAGGTTTCCCAAAGACAAAGATATGAGAAAGAAGTGGGAAGTTGCTTTGAGGAGGGAAGGGTTCACTGCAAGCGAGTCATCCGTGATTTGCAGTGAGCATTTTAAGCAGGACGAGTTTGACAGGACAGATTGTCCGACTCAGAGATGGTGTTATTCCCTCCATCTTCAGCTTCCCGGTTCACCTCCAAAGAGTAGGTGTATCATCATAAGGTTATTAGCATTCATAAATGTAAATATTCTATTATCAATAATGTGTGTGTGTGTGTGTGTGTGTGTGTGTGTGTGTGTGTGTGTGTGTGTGTGTGTGTGTGTGTGTGTGTGTGTGTGTGTGTGTGTGTGTGTGTGTGTGTGTGTGTGTGTGTGTGTGTGTGTGTGTGTGTGTGTGTGTGTGTGTGTGTGTGTGTGTGTGTGTGTGTGTGTGTGTGTGTGTGTGTGTGTGTGTGTGTGTGTGTGTGTGTGTGTGTGTGGTAGGTATTCTGCTTTTTCATTTTAGCCAGAAAAGGGCAGGACTACGTCTACTTCCAGAAAAGCTGAAGAGAGCCTGTCTGTGGCCCCTCAGGACGACCCAGAAGCTTCAACCTCACACTCACAACCTCAGCCTAATGATGTGAGTATTTCTATTTTCAACATCATTCATAATGGTCCTATACAAAGTAAAATCTCTCTTGTTTGCTGCCACTCATATTAAACACACTCACAAATAAACACATACACACACAATTGAAGACATGTTGAACATGCATTCCTGGCACACACACACACACACACACACACACACATGATGCTGGCAGTGGCTTTGACAGGTGATGACTATAAGAAATAATGTGGGCCATACTCTAGTTGTGTCAAAGTGATGTGTGTGAAGTGAAACATCACTCAAACCATGTTCATCCCTCTTATAGGATCATAGCTATGTCTCGCCTGCTTCTCCTACTGCTCTTAAGGCCAGACTCAATGAAGCTTTAGCAAGAGTGGAGAGTCTCGAGCGAGAGAGGAAGAATGCCATGGCTAGAGAAAAGAGGGCAGAGACCACAGTGAGGAGTCTTTTGGGGGATTTGAGGGAAAAGAACCTCATTAATGAAGAACTCAAAGAGGCTTGATTTCTACTCAGGGAAGATGAAATTAGCACTTTGAAATTCATGTACATCTTACTCTTACACTCTTTATTAAACTCCTTTGTTATTATATGAAGGGGACTTATTCATTTTTTCTCATACAATTTCAGATCTTCAAATAGACTTCAAGGCAAAGCAGGGCCATGAGTACTCCAAGGACCACAGAGAATGTGCCCTCACACTCCATCTACATGGTCCAAAGGCATACAAATACCTCAGAGAGACTACAACAAAAAGGTAGTCTTAATGTTGTTCAATTTCATTTTTGGAAATTACGGTTGCAAGTACGTTAAATAGCTACTTCTCAATTTTTTTACAGGTGGCTGTGTTCGGTGGATGGCAAGCCTGGCCTGAACAAGATGATGCTGGATATGCTGGAGAGAAGATGCCAGGAAGACCAGGCTAAACATGGATGTGTTTCACTCATGTTGGATGACATGGCCATCAGAAAACATGTGCAATATAATCCAGATAACCAGTCAATGTCTGGTTTTGTAGACATGGGTGATGAAACAATGAGACCGATACTGCTACTGAGGCTCTTGTGTTCATGGTGGTTGGCCTACACGGACATTGGAAGGCTCCCATTGCATATTACCTGACGAAGTCTTTGTCACCTGAAACACAAAGGGTCCTAATCTAAATCTAAAATCTAATCTAATCTATCTAGGAAGAAGAAGGAAGAAAATAAGCTTGACCTCCTTCTTAAAATGTTTTTGTGTTGACTCTCAAATCTCCCGTTTTTATTTTGATGGTTTCCCAAAGACAAAGATATGAGAAAGAGGTTCTCAGTCATGCTTTGGAGGGGCCGCATGCACGGGGCATTCGGGTGTCATGAGCAACTTTGTGTAAATATGGTTTGGGCGGGGTGGTGTCATGTTCTTGTGTTTAACTTGAACATTTACATTTTTTATATAGATGTAGAAGTACATTTTCATTTTTTATGACATAGATATTCATTTTTACTGATATATAACTTCTGTCTATGTATAATGTATTATTGTTTCTTCATTTTTCAACTTATTAAAATAGCTGAGTATAGGCCTACACAATATGCTTCTCTATCATATATAGACCATTAGTGTTTTTTTATGTGTGTGTGTGTGTATATATAGGGAAGCAAGGATTCCATTTAACCGAAGTGAGAAGGAGGAGAGCATCATTGTATGACCTTGGCTGCTTCTCAGATCGATTAAATGAAATCCTTGCTTCCCTCACTTGCGTCGTTTCCCTGCGTTTAGTCCCTCCCACCAGGGAAGCATGGAGGGACGCAAGGAAACCACGAGAAGCAGGGAAATGAGTTTTAAGAGCAATAGGACGTCCTTTCCTCCGGAGCGTCACGTGAAGTGACGTCCGTTTGTGATGACGCTGCACAGCTGTTCGTCTGGCAGCAGCCAGCTCTGTACCCGTTATTTCCACAAACACCCCCACCTCTGTTAGTGCACATTTACTGACATAAACATTAGTATCATCTGTTGTAGATCCAAATACATGAAATAAAAAATAAATAAAAAAAGTCATTCTCAAAAAAGATAAACGCCATTCTTAAAATGTATTTAAACGAACAATAGTTTGATTAATATTGATTAGAGTGCACAATAGGAATACAATTATTCAGAGAACAAAAACAGATATGTTATCTATCAAAACCCAGTTAGATTAATATTCATTGGACTGCACACTTTGTTTGTTTGTGTGGAGCAAATTAACATTTTAAATAGGACTTAATGACTGCAGTCCCGTGAGGTTCATGTATTTTCTTCACTCCGCTGGGATATTGCCCTCATGTCAAGAAGCATCAGATCAGTGCATGCACTGCCTCGTCCAGTCAGTGAGCGATACACAGTAAGGGGGCGGGGTGAGTATCTGAGGATTTCATCGGAGGATGGTCTGGTGGTTCCTCGGTTATCGCTCCTCCATGATCGCTCCTCGCTCCTTGATCCTCGGTCCTCCGGCAGAAATAAGAGCCATGGGACGGTACTCAAGATGGCGCAGGCAAATCAACTTCCGGTGAGACCGAGGAGCAAGGAAATAAAAATAGTCGACCTGAGAAGCAGCCCTTGTGTTTTATGTTCCTACCTTCAAATTCCACATAGACTTTCCAGTGGAGGTTCTGCAGGTGTCTGCGGAGCTTGTGGCTGTAGCAGGCTTTAAACTTCTCCTCGGGACACAGAGGGCATGACTTACGTCCCGCTGGTGAGTGAAAACACAAAATCAAAAACCAAGGATGTATATAAAAGTTATTTTCATTTTTGATCATTCTCTAGATTATTTCTCTTAATTCTTCAAACATTCTGCACTAACTACAACATGTTAATAAAAGTCAATATTTATTGGAATTTCTTTTGATTTTTCTAAAATCACATCAGGTAATCCAACAAATTCTGCTTCAATCCATATTTGTAGTGTTAAGCCTTTCAAATACAAAATGTTCACTGTGGTCAAAAACAGTTTGCTGTATTAACGGGTCGGTCCAGCAACCATCTAACAGCACAATACATTACATTTATTAAACCACAATAACAAAAAAATCCCCTAGTATGTAAGGATGCTTACTTCATAAAATATAACATGTAGTCATCAGCAGCTCTGAAATGTAAGTTTGTTACAGCCGACGATAAGGAACGCATTATGAATACTTCCTGTAAAAGTGAACTCACCACCATTGAGGTCAACCAGCACCTCGAGTCCTTCCAGTTTAGTCTGGATGGAGATGTGTCTGTCTGTGAAAAGGAGACAACATTAAGATGTTGTGTTCAGTCAGAAAAAAGTTTTAGTCCATATCATTAATGTTTCCTTCCTAAAGTCAGTGAATACAGATGACATGAGGCCATCGAACCCATCCACACACAGAAAGAGTGTTTACCTGAAGTGGTAGTTGAAGGCTTGGTGTCACTGTCTGCAGCGCCTTCAGTCTTCTCTGCCTGATCTGCAGCTTTGTCCCCAGCTGACGATGCATCTCCACCATCTGCACCTTCACAGACAGAAAGAAAGGGAAATAAATTATTTATAAAGCTATCTAGTTTAATTCACTGAGAGCCCCAGCAGCAGTTTGTCAGCTACACAGCTACTGAAACCAGTTAACAAAAAAAGGAGATTAAGCAGTTTGTTCATATTTGTCTACTCAACGACTTTCAAAAACAATGTAGGCCTATGTCCTCTACTTTTAAAAGTTGGAGTTATAAAAGTCTAGGTACCATTATCTAAGGAAGTGCAACTAGTGATGTATTGATGAATTCATTGAATTATGAACAGCATTATTTTACTGTGACATCATACAGAGAAAAACTCAAATTCAGAGACAATGAAAAAACTTCAATAGGAAGATGTATGGTGTTTGTCTCGCTACATTACTTAAAAGAAGTATTCAAATATTGAAACTGCTGTGGATAATATATTAATAGATTAGCTCCCACCAGGGCTGTAGTTATAAAGATATGTATCTTGGTATTTGGAGGTTTTACATTCAAAATAAAACGTTTGGATAAGTAAAATTACATTAGCTGCTACCAGTGTTTGTCATGACCTCAGTATTCTCTAATATAGTTACATATAATATCAGTGTGAGAAAAAGTTTTTAGAGAGTACTTGTCCATGGACAAGTGAGTTTGGCAATGTACTTGTCCGAATACATTTTTCACTTGTCCAGAATGGACAAAAATCTGGGCCACTGGAATCTTCTTCTTCGCCATCGTATTTTACATTTTCCCATGGTTTTTATGACACCGCCAACGTAAGTGAGCGGTAACATTTTACTGCATCACAAAAAGGGTTGCGTATCGTTTGTATTGTAACGATTCTGGTTCTGCTTTTCGATTCCGGTTATTTTCGGTTCCGGTTCTTTGAGAGGGTCAAAATAAGTCCCGTGACAAACTGGGAGAAAAATATATTTATGAAAACATTAAGTCAAATCTGTATTCCTATTTACAAATCACTTCATACTGTTGCATTTCTTACGGTTATTGAACACAATTATATAAAAATAATCTCTGCATTGTTTAGTTAGTTCTAAGTGGTGCAGTTTGAGAATGTACGATTGGCCCAGTGTCCTCTGATGCTACACTGCAACCTGCCTGTGAGACACAGTCCAACCACACATGTCCAACACAGAGGACATATAATAATAATACATTATATTTATAGCCTATAGGCCTATAGGCCTAGTGCTTTTCGGGGGATGTGAGGACATAGACAGGGAGGCTGCTTCACTTCATAAAGGAAATGGCGGTCAATATTAACAACACAGGAGCTAAAACGCTTAATAACCTTCATTACGTGTTAGAGAAAGAAAGTTTGACAAAGATGAGGCTAAACGGGAAGCGGATCTGCTGTGTGTAGAGAGAGAGAGAGAGAGAGAGAGAGAGAGAGAGAGAGAGAGAGAGACTGCTTAACTAAACGAGGGCCTCACCACGGAGCTCCGCCATGGGACCTAAATAGTCAACAATAACAGCGACGAAGACGCAGGAGCTTACACTAGCCTAACCGTTGTGGTCAGCAGTTCTCTAAAGTGGTGTATCTCTTCGCAGTTGCTTTTTGTAAGTGTTGTATTCAGGTTGTACACCACAGGTTTGGTTGACACGGTCTCTTCACGGAGCTGCACTACAGGGCCGCTCAGTTAGGACATCGACTGTCCATTATTCAACGGTTAAATGTCTGCGGAGACTCTGGTTTTGGTTTCACACAAAAAAAATCGCGTTAGGAAATGGAAGTGTTTCGAAAGTGTGATACGGTCTAGTTATGGAGTGGAGCAGGGATATATGGTCTGTAGCAAGTATATTATGTATATATATATTATGAGAGAGAGAGAGAGAGAGAGAGAGAGAGAGAGAGAGAGAGAGAGAGAGAGAGAGAGAGAGAGAGAGAGAGAGAGAGAGAGACGCAGCGATCAGCTGATACGGAGCATAGAGAGAGCTGCAGTCCGCGGGGCTCGGCCTCGCCTCCTGTCCTCACAACGCTTATTAATCCCGGTACCGGACAATTGTTATTTGTTCCTCCTCGGAACCGAGTTTTGCTTCCCAACCCGGCCACTGTGCTACACTTCCCGCCCGCTCCGCCCCCGTCTAACTGTACAGAAAGCGGCGAGATGCATTTCCTTAGGAATCGACAAGCAGAACCGAAACTAACATTTCTAAACGAACAATGGCGGACACGTACAATTTGCGAATGAGTTCTGCCTTTTGTAAACTGAATGTATCAATAATTTGTCAATAAATCAGGGCGAAAAACGCCACTTGTCCGCCGGACAAGTCAATTGAAAGATCTACTTGTCCGATATTGTAAATAACACGTCCCGGACGGTGGGACGTGTACTTTTTCGCACACTGTATATAGCCTACATTATAGCCTACAATACATAATATACTTGCTACAGACCATATATCCCTGCTCCACTCCATAACTAGACCGTATCACACTTTCGAAACACTTCCATTTCCTAACGCGATTTTTTTTTGTGTGAAACCAAAACCAGAGTCTCCGCAGACATTTAACCGTTGAATAATGGACAGTCGATGTCCTAACTGAGCGGCCCTGTAGTGCAGCTCCGTGAAGAGACCGTGTCAACCAAACCTGTGGTGTACAACCTGAATACAACACTTACAAAAAGCAACTGCGAAGAGATACACCACTTTAGAGAACTGCTGACCACAACGGTTAGGCTAGTGTAAGCTCCTGCGTCTTCGTCGCTGTTATTGTTGACTATTTAGGTCCCATGGCGGAGCTCCGTGGTGAGGCCCTCGTTTAGTTAAGCAATTACAAACTGATATTCACTATGAATTCACTGCACAGTGCTGATAGCGACTACATTGGAATGTGTTTTACAATTATATGTCCTACATTTGGAGTTGAAACGACAAATGGGGTGAATTAACTTACGTTTGATATCGACGTCCTCCTGGTGTAGCTGAGCAGCATCTGCCTCTTTGAGCTCCGCCATTGCTAACCACAGCAATACGCAGGAAATGTCTGTCCTACGTGCTTAACGTAAACTGCCCAGTTTGAAAACGTAATAATTTGCTTTTGAACATAACACTCATTTACACAGTTACAAGCTACATTTCTTTTTCAAAACAGGTTCACACAATGGAATGTCAGTTGTAGATCCTTCCCCAACACCCTTACAAATATATAGACATTAAAATCAGATATTAAAAACAAAAAACATTCCAAAAATAAATTATGGAATGCCATTTAAGCCAAAATTAAATAAATAAATAAATAATTATATATATATATATATATATATATATATATATTTATATTAGGGCTGTCAAACGATTAACATTTTTAATCAGATTAATCACAGCTTAAAAATTAATTAATCATGATTAATCACCATTTGAACTATGTCCAAAATATGCCATTTATTTATGTATATTGTTGTGGGAATGGAAAGATAAATGAAAGAAGGCGGATATATCCATTTAACATACAGTATGTATGTTTATTATAACATTGTTCTGCGTGTCAAAATGAAAGACAACCCACACACACCTATCAATCATCAAACCGTGGGGTCTTAATTCATTACGTGTTGATTTCTATCAACGGGGGAGTACTGAGGGGGGGGGGGGGGGGGGGCGCTAGTGGAATACTTCGTGACCACAGAGTGTGAACGTTGTGATCAGCTGTTTTCTTCAGTGAAGGGGGGAGTCTCCCTCCGCAGCCGGTTGGCGTAGTTTTGGCACAGTTCCGTTGTACAGACCGACGTTAACAGCAGCCCTGTATGTGCACACGGAGACTGTCGTCCGGTGATCTAACCGCCTTCTGGAAAAGCTTCACAAGTACGTCGGTCCGCAAATGCGCTTTGTGACACAAGTGACGGTACGCATTTCAGATTACGCACATAACCTGCGTACTTATGTGCACCCCTGTACAAAAGTATGCTCCGTCGGGACTTCCTGCAACAACACCACGCCGTTATCAAAGATGTTCTATTGAGAAGACGATCACTACGTGACAAAAGTTTTCAAAACCGTGGCTACTGAAATCAATCTTACTAACTGCTGTCTGTGCAATTTACTCCGCGCGAGTTGGCAGACTTTATTTTGCTTACTTTAACATCATTTTTCATGGTGGGGCTAAGCCATTTCTTGGTATGGGTGTAGTCTACCCCAGCCATACCCTGGCGCTGCCACTGGCGGCACGTATGGGGCGGTCCATTCTGCACATGCGTTAAATGCGTTAAATATTTTAACGCAATTAATTACAAAAATTAATTACCGCCGTTAACGCGATAATTTTGACAGCACTAATTTATATATATATATATATATATATTATATAAATATGCCTATGAAATAAATTCTGAAATAAATAAATGAGGCAATAAATATGTATACATGTACATTTAAATACACATTTATTTATTTCAAGAGACTTTTATTTCATAATGACACGTTTATTTATTTCAGGGGTCTTGTATTTCATAATGACACATTTATTTATTTCAGGGGACATGTATTTCATAATGACAAATTAATTTATTTCAGGGGACTTGTATTTCATAATAACACATTTCCATTCCTTATGTGCAGTGGCGGCCGGCCCATAGGGGCGCTAGGGGCGCCGCCCCACCTCTTCCCACATACAAAAAAAAATATTAAATTTAAAAATCATTTGGTATCAGTAAAATGTATAATCTACAATAAAATCTCGTTTAAAATTGTGTTACGATGTCTAAAGTTACTGATAAGTCACATGTTTCCTGCCTGGCCTTGCCCGTGGCATTAGTTTATCATTACCGGGCGCGGTGCAAGGAGCCCCCGAGCCAAACAGCAGCAACCAGCACGTTGCAAAAGTCTCAATAGTAAACTGTGCCGCCGAAACATAATTTCAGCCAATTAGCGCCGTCAAATATTTTGGTCACGAGGGCGCTCACGTTGGCGCCCACATTGCTTACGTGCGTTGACGTGAGTTGTTTTTTAGACTCGTGAGTGACCAAGGTGATGAGAATGGCTTCGTGTGCAGGTGGAGTCGCCGGACCTCGGTCCCCGCCCAATTCCGTTCAAGAGCTAATCTCCAATCCTTTCCAAAGGAGAAGTTTGGGAGATAAACTGGACCTAGGACCTAGGACCGGACCAACCCGATTTGTATATATCGCAGCAAGCTCGTGAAAAAGACAAAACGTATCAACGAGGCTTCTCACGTAGCTGGTACACCAGAAAGGCATGGCTAGCTGGATGCAAACAGGTAAATGCTGTCTTTTGTTTCCCATGCTTGCTCTTCAAACAGCCGGGGACAGATACGATCTGTTCAGAAACTAGACAAAAGTTTAACAAGTACAAACCACAGACTGTCTGTGTCATGGAGAATACAGTCGCTGGTTTATTTATGTCTGTATAGGCCGTTGTTGTGAGTGTGGACGTTCGGAGCATATATAACGTTAGCTTAGCCAAGCTCCATCTAGAAAACACGCATTTTAAAAGGGTTTTTCGCCTGCCGTCTGTCTGCAGACTTGTCAACGCATTAATTCATGGTTTTTACTAACCGGTATCAGTATATTGTTAATTCGGCATCATTTTGAAACGTGTATTACAATTAAATCACGGTAAAATATGTTCATCTTGTTGTAGTTGTAGCCCCCTTGCCAGCGATTCTCTCTCTAGTTTAGCATACTCAGCCCGACTCAGCCTGGTTGTTCCTGGCCCTAGAACCACGATTTTATGGGGCCAGAAAAACTGTGAATTAGGACCCGCTAGCCGGTACTAGGCCAAGTGGAAACACAACCAAAAACGGGCCCCGCACGGCTCGGCACTGTCTGTGTCATGGCGAATACAGTCGCTGGTTTATTTATGTCTGTAGGCCGTTGTTATGAGTGTGGAGTGAGCATATACAACGTTAGCTTAGCCTGGTCGACCCAATCTCCATTTAGAAAACAAGCATTCTAAAAGGTTTTTCGCCTGCCGTCTGTCTGCAGACTTGTCAAAGCATTAATTCATGGTTTTTACTAACCGGTATTAGTATGTTGTTACGTCGGCATCATTTAGAAACCTGTATTACAATTTAATCACGGTAAAATATGTTCATTTTGTTGTAGTTGTAGCTCCCGAGCGCGTCTTGTTTGAATGATGCGAATAAACACAGCTGGCAGCCGTGGTGAAACTCGAGCGACTAGAGCAGAGGTGCCCAGTACGGCGACCGGTCGCCCGCGGGGGCAATGCTGGTAGACCGCGAGTCATTCATTAAAATAAAAAAATCAAGCTCCGTTAAAATAGACAAAACAGGTTTTGATCCCTCCTCCCTTGGGAGTGTTCACAAGGCATATGACAGCGACTTCCCTCCGAGTAGCGAGTTGAGAAAGAGAAAGGTGAGGGAACTTAAGTCACAATTAGCTGGACAGCAGTCACTTTTCTTAAAGCCGACATCCACTGCAAAGGCAGCCACTGAAGCATCTCTACGAGTGAGTCACGCTATAATCAAACACAAAAATTCAAGATGGAGAGATGGTGAAAGAAGCCTTCGTAGAAGCAGCAGACGCCTTGTTTCGGGATTACACAAACAAAACAGAAATAGTAAACGCTATCAAGGCCGTCCAATTATCACGGAGCACAGTCACACGTCGCTGTGAAGTCATGGCTGAGGATTTAACCCAGCAACTCAGGAAGGACATAGAAGACTGCGAGTGTTTCTCACTCCAACTAGACGAGTCCACTGACGTGAGCGAGACAGCACAATTGTGCGTTTTTATCCGGATGGTGTTCACAGACATGACGGCGAAAGAAGAACTGCTGACAATTCTGCCAATGAAGGAACACACTCGGGGCGAGGACATTTTTCGGACGTTTAAAAACTTTGTTGACAAAACTAAACTCCCCATGTCTAAGTTGAGTTCCATCACAACGGATGGTGCGCCTGCGATGGTGGGCCGGTGTAATGGCTTCATCGCAAAATGCAGAGAGGATGACATATTCCCTGACTTTCTGAATTATCATTACACCAGCACGCACTTTGTGCTAAAATGCTGAACATGAAAGAGGTAATGGATGTGTCACTTAAAGTGGCCTGTTCTATTCGGGCAAGACCTCTTCAAAGACGGCTGTTTCGTGCATATCTGGAGGATGCCGACTGTGTTCACACTGACCTCTTACTACACACCGACGTAAGATGGCTGAGTAGGGGCAATTTTCTCGAGAGATTTCGAGTGCTTCTACCGGAGATAAAGGCATTTCTCCATGGCACCAAGCTCGCGGAGTACGCACGTCTAGATGACGAGGAGTGGCTGTTAGATTTGGCGGCTGTTTGAACCCGTCTGCGCTGGAGGATGAGATGTTGTCGCTGCAGGCCGACATCCAGTTGAAGGCGCGTGCCCATGCCGGACAGTTTTGGAACTTATTCAGGGTTGAAAAGTATCCAAACGTCAGAAAATGTGCCACCTCACTGACCTCACTCTTCGGCTCGACTTATTTATGCGAGTCAGCCTTCTCCCAAATGAAGATAGTGAAGTCGAAATACCGTTCCCAATTAACTGATGAACATTTGGAGGCCTGCCTGAGACAGCCATCAGCAGTTACTGTCCTGATTATGCAACATTGACGGACTCCATTCAGTGCAAGTCATCAGAATATGGTAGGGACCCACCTAAATATATTGAATTGTGTTTTGCAGCATTATATCAGGACCATGGAGAGAGGTTTCTTACCCTGCTTGTTTTTATGTGTTTCTTAACAGGGAAATGAAGGGACAGTCAGCGAGAGAGCGAGAGAGAGAGATTTTTTTTTTTGATTTTTGAAAAACACTTTTATTTAGAATTTCAACAAACAAACTAA
This sequence comes from Pseudochaenichthys georgianus, assembly GCF_902827115.2. NCBI lineage: Eukaryota > Metazoa > Chordata > Actinopteri > Perciformes > Channichthyidae > Pseudochaenichthys > Pseudochaenichthys georgianus. The sequence continues at coordinate 34,661,456 of NC_047506.1, forward strand.
AATGTTCACTTATTTACATTGAGAGAGAAATTCCATTTTTTTTTCCTTACACAAAGACAGAGTTAAAAGTGAGCTCCTCCCCCACCACAGAGCACACAGCTGTAGTGAAACACCACCGGGTTAAGAACTCTTCCATGCTTCTCATCAGAGAGTGAAATCTAAAATCTACGCTCACTCGTGCCTTTACCAAAGATAAAAACATGTGATTGAGCTGCTGACCGGCTGTACTGTTTATTTTGTTTTTCCTGCTTTTGTAGATCGATATTTTTGCCTGCCCCACAATAAAATTCAACAGTTCCCACTTCCCTGCATTCTGCTTCTTGTAGCCAGCACCACAAATAAAAGCAGTCTCTGTAAAAACCTCCCCACAGTCTGAAAACACAGTTTTTAAAACATTAAAAAGAGGCTTCAGCCTGTGGCAGTCCAGGTAGCAGTGAGTGATTGTCTCTCTGTGCAACACACTCTCACTCCCTAAGCGTCCAATAGCGACGTTTGGTCAGTGTCCGTGGCGTCCAATTGTGATGCTCCTAGGCTCCTTCAGCGTCATAAAGAGACGCAAATAGCTTTCAACTGATTGCAATGTATTCCCATCTGCGTCGGGATTTGACGCTCATGGAAGCACGGCATTCGTTTGTGTCGGCTGCCCTTAGTAATGTGAGCGTCCATTCCCAGGAGTAAAGGATGGCAGAAGACACTACACTACCCAGAATCCCCAGCTATCATTTGGACTACACCATGTGCTCTGTTTGACAAACCCCGTGATAGTCCTCAAGCTCTGTGATTGGAGAGTGTGCTCCGAGGGTTAAGCCGATTCTCGAACAGCACTTGAAATGGGATGGAACCACGGCAGACTGTCCAAAACTGGATTTGAACGGGTCCACCGCGCCCCCCTCCCCCACCCCGTCCCCAGAACTACACATGCTGGCTATTCTGTTTCGCAACATGTTCTCTATGGCACGTCTCTACTGGGAGTTGTAGTTTTAAAAGACGTTTTCGTATTTCCCATAATAAGAAGTTGCCAGTATTAAACTGTGTACATCCCTGGAGGTTTAGGGGACAGGAAACACTCACATTTAAAACATATAATTAATAAATGGGTGAAAATTGCTTGTGCCCATTATTGGCAGTATTAATATACCCACATGCCAGCTTAGGTCAGAAGAGCTTTATTTAACAGCTGGTCTTATGTGTGTGACCCCTGTGATAACATTACATTACATTAATTGATAAGCCTGAAACATGCACTTGTCAAGGTTCAGATGCACATTTTGCAAATATGGCAGTAGCCATCGATCAGCTTAAGATAAGATATACTTTATTGATCCCAAGTTGGAACATTTGCGTTACATCAGCATGTCTAACAGTTAAATATGCAGTTGTGTTTATTTGAAAATCATTTAGTATAATCACACAAATTCTGTGTTTTATATTCAACAATTCTGTGTTCTTTATTTATTGATTGTTCAATACCTGACAAGGCCGGAGCTGAAATATCTACATACATCTTATAAGAGTATAATACATTATGTATAATATCAGTTAAAATAAGTGCTTCAACATAGTTAACATTGCTGGAGGTACTATGCACAAATATTGATAGATGTCTTGTAATGCACTATTGAGGAACCTGCAACCCAAGTTTTTCATTCAGTGCAGAACTACACCACAGTTGTGTAGGCCTATATGATATGTCAATAAACCTTAGAAAATCTTGAAATCTTGAAAGGGATGTGCAAAATAGTCATTACATACAGTCTTTAATTAACTATTAGTAGAGAATAACGAGTAATGAATATACTTTATACGGATCGTATTAATATCTAATAATACAAATAATTAAATTCAATAACATGCTTTAACCACCAGGTGTCCCTTTATATCAGCTGTGCACCTTTATGGTGTAAATACAGCCTATCTACCAATTGGATCAAATATAAAAGTCAGCCGAATTAGTGTTGATACTGCAAGGAGACGTATTGTGTGAAAAGAAATGTAAGATGTTGTTTAATGGCTGATATATTTATGATCCACGTCACGTTTTCAGTTCCTCATGTTTGTCTTCTCATCAGGGCTCTATAAATACAGAACTACGGCAGATATGTAATATGTAATGCAGCCGAACCGTGTATTACAATGCCGTAATGTGATGACTTTCAAAGAGAAAAGCAAGCACACTCGGAATAAAGTATTATTTTTTTTTTTTTTAAATGTTTTCGGTCTGTTTCCGGTATTTGTTAATGACGATGTGCTGTGAGATGTGAGACTGGAATTGCACAGGGGGAAAATAACGTAGGCTATCTTTAGATGCGGATTTTGTTAAACTAATATGTTTGCGCTGTGGACCAACACTATACATTGACGGGGAAGGGGGTAGCAATAAAGATAACACCATTAAACAGTTACACAACATAACAGAAATAATATCGATAGCAGCGTCCCTAGCAACCACCTTGGTAACAATGAAAACGTCGCGATTTCCTGAAGTAATCTTCGTAATAACTAGCAAACTAAAGATCATGTACATCCACTGCACACATAATCTGAAATAGCAACTCATATTTCTCGCATCAAATGACATCAAAACGCATTTTAATGGCCAAACTAACTTTAAAATAGGCATTTTCCACGAGAATAAAACGAATTTTGGCCATGTTTTCTTTTTCTGCAGGGAGAAATTTAAAGATCATGTGACATAGACCCCAGCCATCGGAATGAATGGTGAAAAAAACGGGGTTTGTCAAACAGAGCACATGGTGTAGTCCAAACGATAGCTGGGGATTCTGGGTAGTGTAGTGTCTTCTGCCATCCTTTACTTAGAAAAAATATTTGTTTCTCCGAATCGAAGGGGAAAAATACAAAAGCATTGCACACAATTTAAACCAATCAATGTTGTGTAATTAACAAGGATAATCTGGTGTTTTTTAGTCGATGAGTAGTGCAGATATCACTGTAAAATCAATCGACAGTAAGGGGAATACTTACTACCGGGTGTACAATTCTCCGTTATCCAATGGGAATGGACGCTCACATTGCCTTTAAGGGCAGCGGCATAAACGAATGCCGTGCTTCCATGAGCGTCAAATCCCGACGCAGATGGGAATACATTGCAATCAGTTGAAAGCTATTTGCGTCCCTTTATGACACTGAAGGAGCCTAGGAGCGTCACAATTGGACGCCACGGACACTGATCAAACGTCGCTATTGGACGCTTAGGGAGTGAGAGTGTGTTGCTCTGTAAGTGCAGAACGGACACTCGGAGGACACGGTGGGGTTTATCTTCGACACAAAGGCGTTAACGCCCAGGGCCCCGTGGAGGATCCTCCACTGCAGGTCTCCTGACCGCTTGTTCAGTGGAGGTTTGTAGAAGAGCCTCCACACTGGTTCACAGGCCCCCGGGCCGTTAAGCCTCTGTTTCCACACCGTGTCTCTCCTCTCGCTTAGCTTCTGTTTGTTCAGGGCCAGAGTGCAGAGTCTAGAAAAACCTTTCCCATTCAGCATGTGGAAGTCTGCATGGAGTCTGTGTTTGAGTCCATCCTGGTCTGCTAAAATCCCAATATCCGGAAAAGGGTCCCCTTCGTCAGGGGTTTCCTTCCTGTTGGAATACTCCCGCAGCATCTCCATCTCATCATCAGATAGCCTTTTAATCCACTCGTTCAGGATGGGTCTGGTGTGGCGGGCCGACTTCAGGCCGAGCAGAGAGGCCACGGCCTCGGTGTTGTGGAGTCCAGGACCCGCAGCATCCACGATGTTCCTCAGCTTCACGACCCCAACGGACTGAAGCCTCTCAGTGAGTGCAGGTCTGCTGCCGTCCTGGACGTCCAGCCGGGCCCCCCACACCAGAGGCTCTTCCAGGAGCCAGAACAGAGATGCTGCGGGACCCACTCTGGCCCATTTAAAAAGTGTCCATACTTTAAAAAGTCCTTTGTAAAACGGAGGCAAAACACACACATGAGTAAAATCACAGTTTGTTAAAAACAATGACGCATCCAAACCCAGGCCTGCTACCCCCCTTAAAATGGTGCTGGCTACCGGCCCCCAGACGACATCATCGTTTCATGTCAGGTATCTTTGTAAAAACTGGAGTTTAAAAGCAGCTGCTCGACTCTCCAGGTGCACCAACCCTTGCCCCCCTTCTTCCTTTGGCAGGTACAGCGTGCACTGAGGAACCCAGTGCAACTTATCCCAAAAGAAATTTAAAATAATGCCTTGCAGCTTTTTAAAAAGACCAGCAGGGGGCTCCACACACTTTAGCTTATGGCTGGATGCTACGAGGTTGTTGATGACTAGCACCCTGCCTCTGTAGGACATGTGGGGAAGCAACCAGCGCCACTTGTTGAGCTTCCCCTCCACCTTTTCTAAAACCCCTTCCCAGTTTTTCTCCAGTGTGACCTCATCTCCAAGATGGACCCCCAGATACTTTAGACCCCCCCTCTTCCATGTCAACCCACCTGGGAGTTGAGGGAGGCCACCAGTCCACTCCCCCACTGCTAGGGCCTCACTCTTAGCCCAGTTTACCTTTGCAGAGGAGATCTTTTGGAAAGTATCCACCACCTGCCCTAGCTTTAAAACATCCTGTTGATTTTTTATAAAAACAATGATGTCGTCTGCATAGGCCGATAAAATAAAACGTGCATTAAAACCAGGTAAAACCAGACCCTCATTAAAAGAACGGATATTATGTAGCATTGGTTCTATTGCCAGTGTGTATAACATGCCTGACATCGAGCAGCCTTGTCTTATCCCCCTGGTCACATTAAAGGGTCTAGACAGACCGCCATTTATCTTAAGCACACTCTCAATGTTCACATACATCACCTTTATCTTGGCGATAAAGCCCGGGCTGAGGCCGAACCTCTCCAGCACCTTCCACAGGTAACGGTGCTCAACCCGGTCGAAAGCCTTTTCCTGGTCTAATGAAACCAGACCAGTGTCGAAACCCAAAGAACCAGAGACTTCCAAAATATCTCGAATTAGTGACACATTGTCAACAATTGACCTGCCGGGCACACAGTATGTCTGGGTCCGGTCTACCACCTGGTCCATCACCTTCCTCAGCCTGGAGGACAGGGCCCTGGACAGCAGCTTGTAGTCGGTGCACAGCAGAGAGACGTGCTTCCAGTTCTTTATTTCCTGTAGGTCACCTTTTTTCGGAAGGAGTGTTAAAACGGCTCTTCTGCAGCTCAGAGGGAGGAAAGAGTCATTAAAACTTTCATTATAAAGGTCCATTAGATCCTCTTCTAAAAAGTCCCAAAATGTCTTGTAGAACTCTGGGGGGAGGCCATCTATTCCAGGGGCCTTCCCCCCCTGCTCTTGAGTGCTGCACACAGTTCCTCCTCAGTCAGGGGCCCATCCAGCTCTTTGTTTGTCTCCTCAGACACTGCTGGTAGGCCCCTGCAGAACAGATTAAACCCTCCATCATCTTCACTGTACTCAGTGGTGAAGAGGTCGCAGTAGAAGTCCACCGCTCTCTGCCGGATCTGGCTGTTCTCCGTCAGCTGCTGTCCTCCTGCTGACCTCAGAGCGTGGATCAGCCTGCCCTGCCCGTTCTTCTTCTCCAGACTGAGGAAGTACTTTGTGGGCGAATCCATCATGGAAGCGCTCTGGAATCGGGACCGGACCAGCGCCCCCTGTGCTCTAGAACCCAGCAGGTCTGCCAAAATGGCTTTTTTAGATTTGAGGTCTTCAATACAACCTGGATTTCCTGTGGACTCTGCAAAGCTCTGCAGTTCCACTATTTCCATCTCCAGATCTCTCATAGACTTGGTGATGTCACGAGAAACATTGAGAGTGTACTGAAGACAAAGCTGCTTGATGTCGGCTTTCCCACAATCCCACCACTGCTTCAAAGAGTTGAAATCCCCCTTCCTTTCTCTAAAACCTTTCCAAAAATAAATAAAAAAATGCCAAAAAATGCCAATACGCAGATTTGCTTTTTATGTTGGCAATAAAAACATCACACAACACAATGGAGTGGTCAGAGAACCCAACAGGCAATATAGCACACTTTCTAACAACATTCAAATGGTGCTTAAAACAATAAAACCTGTCCAGCCGGGCCATTGATAAAAGGTTCTCCCTCGTGTGGACCCATGTGTACTGTCTGTGATGTGTGTGATGCTCTCTCCAGATGTCTGATAGACTATGTGTTGCTATTAACTGTGTCATGGCTCTTTTGGATGCAGCATGAGGTTCCCTATGGTTCCTATCTAGCTCGTCATCCTGTGTGCAGTTAAAATCTCCCCCTAAAAATAAAAACTCTTCTGGTTCACACTCACTTAAAACAGCGCTGAGCTCGTTTAAAAACTGAACTCTGGCAGGACCTGAGTTAGGAGCGTACACGTTGATAAAAACCAGATTAAAAAGCTCATAGTTGGCTCTCACCACCAGCAGTCTGCCCTTTACTATTTCTTCCACTGTGTGGGACTTGGGGATAAAACCTTTAGCAAACAGGACTGCCACTCCTGCACTGGTGCTGCTAAGAGCACTTAAGACCACCTCCCCCTCCCACTCCCTCCTCCAGTCTGTCCCGTTTAAAGTGTCACTCTGCGTTTCTTGTAGCATTGCTACATTTACTTTTTTTAATTTTAAAAGCTCATAAATACAAGCCCTCTTCCCCACATCCCTAGCTCCATTGACATTTATAGTGCACACTTTAAAATCACTAATTAAAAAGGATGTGAGGAGAGACACACCACTTAAGAACAACAAGTATGTTAAAACCAGCATCCTAACTGCTGTACATATCCTTTTCTTCTTCATTTAAAATCTCTCGCTTTAACTTCCCTTTCAGGACCTTCAAGTGATAAGACTCCTGCTCAGTGAAGAGATGCATCTGAGCATTCACTGACTGTAGCAACAAGCTCTTGTCAGTAAAAAACTCTTCTACTTTTACTAACCTTTTGTTTTTTGTTTTTTTAAGAAAAGCTTTGATTTGCTGCACTTTAAAAAACGGACTTTTAAGTTGTGAGACGGTGAGAGGCTGACTGTCCTCAGCAGTGTCCTCTTCCTCCTCATCTTCAACTTCCTCATCCTCCTCCATCAATTCTTCCTCACTTTCTTCCTTTTCTGCCTCCTTCACCTCCTCCACCATTTCCTCCTCTCTCTCTCCCTCCTCACTCACTGCCACCCTCTTGGCCTGAGAGACTTCCTCTTTCTGTTTTCTTTTCTTTGTACAAGCTTGAGCTTCAATGTTCTCTTCGCTTGCAGCGGATGCAGAGACTTCCACCGTCTCCACTGCTTCTTTCGCGACAACGTTTTTCCCCACATCAACCACAAGGTCACTTTTTCCATTATTTTTCTCATCACTCTTTTTTTCCCCAGAGTTTTCCTTGTCCTGCTTAGGGAGCTCTGAAACCCCAGCCTTCTTTGTAGGCTTTGAAGGACTCTCATCTTGCTTTGAGGGACTCTCACCCTGCTTCGGGGGCCCCTCAGTGGGGTTTCCTGCTGCTTCTGTTTCAGCAGGAGTCTCCTTTGGATTTGTGTCCTGTTTTTTATTTTTTTCCCCCCTCCTCCTGGTTTTTATTTGTGTCCTGATTTCTATTTTTTTCCTCCTCCTCCTGGTTTTTATTTTTTTCCCCCTCCTCCCCCTGCTTTTTATTTTTCCCCGGACACGCTCTGGCCAAGTGCCCCTCCTCCCCGCATTCGAAGCACTTTAAAGGCCCCGAGTTTACAAACATTACATAATTAAAATCATCCAACTTTAAACTTAACACCAGATTAAGTTCCTCGTCTCTCTTATTGAGAATCATGAGGACACTTCTCCTGTGAGACACCACGTGCTTTAGTAGTGGAGATCTGCAGCCCGAGGACAACTTCCTGATGGAGGACACTATCTTGCCGTATTTAGACAGCTCTCTCACCAGGAAGTCATCCCGTATGAACGGCGGGATATTCGAGATCATTACCCTTGTAGCAGGGGTGGTTAGTGGAGACACGGAAATGAAAGTTTCATTCACAACGATCCCGGTCTCCATCACCTTGTTCGCTTTCCCCTCCGTGTCCACACATATCACCACCCCGCCGTTCATCCGAGCCGCAGACCTGATGCTGCCGTGCCCCACTAAGGCCCCCACAGCCAGGCTGCACTCCTCCACCGAGCACGGAGTCATCGGAGAAATTTTAAAACCATGTTTACGACTCAGCCGGGCATAGTCCATGCTGCAGCTGCGTCACACACACAGACACACACCACACACACCCAAACCACGAGAAAACACCAACAATCAAACGTTTAAACCATATACACAATACACACAACTTACAACATTAAACAAGAAATATGTTAGTAGAAAACGTGTGAAAAAGTTAGTAACTCACTCACACCACGCTCCTCTGACCGTTCCTCACACACTCACTCAGAGACTGAGAGAGAGAGAGAGAGAGATAACATGCCTATATTGGACCTATGTATATATCATTATAACTTTGAGAGACTGTTCATAGGACCCATTTGAGTATGGTGTCTAAGTTGAGTGTTCTACTCATTTATTGTATTCCTTGTACTTATATTTGTGTTTTATGTTTAAGATTTCAGGACATGGAGAGTGGTTTCTTAGCCTGCTTGTTATGTGTTTCTTAACAGAGAGAGAGAGAAATAGAGAGAGGTTAACATGCCATTTTAGTTTTATGTATTCATGTATTTGTTTCTGTTCAAGAACCCAAATAGAGTTGTTGTAGTTATCCCATGTATACATAAAACGTGTTATTCAGCCCCTTGCAATTTGGGATTTTATTTTTGGTTGGTAGACCTCGGTGAGCTGGTCATTTCAAAAGTAGCCCACCGGCCCAAAAAGTGTGGGCACCCCTGGACTAGAGCGATGCGATAGGAGCGTTTAGAGCGAAGCGAATATTCGCATCGCGTCCGGTCTGAACGCAGCATTAAAGCGAGCTCCGCGCTGCACTGGAAACGCGGCATTACATCACCAGAAGTCCTAATTTAAGGGGTAATTTCTCCCAAAAAAAAATGTTTTACTCACTATATCAACAGCCCCACCAAAAATATTTTCCACCAGCCACCACTGCTTATGTGCAAATGAACGGGGTGTGGTTAGCTCACAGATCCAGACCAAAGCAACAGCACCACAACACTGACTCAATAGCTCTTGTTTCACACTCCAGAACTCTTAGGTGGTTTGCAAACTGCCAATAAACCAAAAAGAACCATTATTGTGCTTTTCTGGTGCTTAACTGGTTCTTCTCTGGTTCTGAGTCCAGAGCCAGTTCCGGGCTACAGCCTGATTTAGCTCTGGTTCTTCCTGTTTCAGCCGCAGCGGGGCCGGTGTTGCAGTATAACTTGAGTCATGACAACTGGCGACATTCTATTATTTTCGTCATAGGAATCCGGGGCGTGTACATTGAGGACCCATTGTTGACTTACCAGGAAATAAACATGTCGATCGCCTCGTTTGTAGTTTACGTTCATCTTTTGCTATATCTGCCTTCCTACGATCACTTTGATGCACATTCAGTACTCGTATGTGAGGTTGTGGGTGAGAGGTGGGTGAGAGGTGGATATCGTGACGCTTACAGGGAGGTATTGAACATTACAAAGTAGGTGACTGTGTGGATGCCTGTTTAAAACATAGCAAACTTGAATAAATCATTTAAATTATATATTTGTGTCCGACTTTCATTTGTACATCGTTCTTAATGTGATGTATAGTAGCTTTGATAGCTGTCCATACCTTCAGACAGCCTAAAAGTAAAACAAAAGTTGTTTATTCACAGCCCGAACGCTCATCGAGATGACTGGATCACTCATGACAATTGTGATCAGCTCCGATTAAATTGTGATATAAATTCTGTAGCTATTTTCCAGGGAGCACGTTTTTTTTATGAAATACCTGTATCCCTCTCATCACAACAAGACTCTGTGCAGGAAAAACAATTACATACATGAAAATAACCTTGATGCATCGGAATGAAACACACAAACTAGGCTTGTTTGAGACAAGCGAGACCTGCGCAGTTGCGATCAACGCCTTGCTAGTGCGTTGCATGATGGTTAGTCATTTTGTCCGACTTGCTCTGGAGGCCTATATGAGACGTTGAAATCTCGCGGGACAAAGACGCCCGCAGCCTTGAGAGCGAGGCGTGGCGAGGCGGCGCAGTTCCTCTCCACGGGCTGCGGAAGCTAAATGCTTGATGGGAAACGACTCGCTGGTATCTCGAGCTGAGCGCTCATTGGTGGTTTTTACCACGTGCTGGTGATGAAACTCTCCAATTGGCTCGGCAAAAGTGTGTTGTTGTTTTGTGTCAGTTTTACGTCACCACTTCCAGAGCCCCAGGCCCTTTCTCATTTCTCTAACTCCCCAGTAGTAGTAACCATGCTGTTTCAATCAAATTAGTATGCATACAAAGTGACAGGTGAACACGCCCCCAAGTATGCAAATGAGCTAAGTCCGTCTGCCATTGGCCAATGAGCTAAGTCCCGCCTCCCATGTCCCACCTCCCATTCTTTGATGTGTGTGTTATCATATTGGCGTGAAAGGCCCCCGGCGTAGTTCTTTGATGTATTGATTAAGATAATCTCTGGGGTTAAGGTATTTGACCCTTGCCCTGAGAGTGGAGTAATTAGACTGCAATCAGATATGTTTGAAATCCCCCAGGCAGTCCCTTTGTTGTATAGTTCTTTGATGTATTGATTAAGATAGTCTCTAGGGTTAAGGTATTTGACCCTTGCCCCTGAGAGTGGAGTAATTAGACTGCAATAATATAGGAATGAAATGCCCCAGGCAGTCCCTTTGTTGTATAGTTCTTTGATGTATTGATTAAGATAATCTTTGGGGTTAAGGTATTTGACCCCTGCCCCTGAGAGTGGAATAATTACCCTGCAATCAGATATGATTGAAAAGCCCCAGGCAGTACCTTTGTTGTATAGCTCTTTGATGTATTGATTAAGATAGTCTCTTTGACCCCTGCCCCTCAGAGCCCTTTGTTGTCTAATCTAATTAGCCTTTGATGTTTGGCCCTTTGATGTGACGTGTAATTTCACATTGGTGAAAGCCTTTGATGTTAATCTCTGTATAAATGCCTACCCTTCCAGCCTCCTCCTTTTTAGAGTCAGAATCCTAACGAAATCTCCTCAAACAGAGTACTTCATGGTAGTGGTCCGCTTTTATACACAAAAGTGTATCTTTTCAGTAACTTTCTCAGAGAATTTAAGCATAAATCTGGCAAATGTTCAAAACAGCCTTGTTTTCACTGAAATAGCCTCAAAATCACAAACTGACATTAAGAGTCAGGTGCTTGACGAAATCTACTAAAACAAAGTACTTCATTATCTACTTTTCAGCTTTTATACACAAAAGTGCAGGGAAGGTATGCTGATTTAGAACACTATCTGTGAGATGAGAAGGAAGAGGGACGGGGAGGAAAATTCAGAGGATGAAGAAGCAGAAAACAGCCATTATTTTTCACTCTTTTGTAAAACGGACTGCACGTCAGTTTCAAGAAAGATGAAACCGTGTTTATGCAGACATGCAAAATATCTGAAGCCCTATAAAAAAGTTACAAGTATATTGTGTTGAAAATATCTCAAAAAGTCGTAATATTGTATTGGTTGTATGTTGTATTTTGTTAGAAATCACCATGTAGTTTTTCAAATAATGGAGAAAAGAGAGAAAGACAAAAAATGGCTTTTCGTTTTTTTTTTTATTAGTGATACCTGAGGATATTCTCTTTTTTTAATTGTAGCGACTGTGAACTAATGTGTAATTACTTTTTTACTAACTATAAGAAAAGTCTCTCTGAAGAGGGGAAATGATAAAACAATTTTAAAAACATGATCTTTGTCTTTTTATAATTACTTTACACCACTATAAGGAAACCCAATATTAAGTTTGTGTGAGGTTGTACTAGGGATAATATTAGAATGTTGCTGTACCCATAAAGAATGTGTGTTACGTTCCCTATTGGGCTAGGGGAACCAAAGGGAAGCGACACGACCAGAGTGGTATTGGTATTAATTATAAATGGTTTTATTTAGGGCCGGGACTTTAACGTGTTAATTAAGATGAATTAATTACACAAAAATTAACACGTTAAAAAAATGTGCGCATTTTAATCGCACTTATTTTTGCACAGCGGAACGTTTCTCACTGGATGAGTTTCAGGCGTACCGATTATACTGGAGCACCAACTAACGTTCATGACTTCAGCATGGGACTTCAAACAACAAACCACGGTGAACAATAGTCAAACATGAACGAACAAGCTGATGAGAACGCTTTGGTCGGCCCCGTGGATGGGACATTTTGTTTTAAAAAACGGACGGATGGAAGCGTCGATAAGAGCACGGTTGTGTGCAAATTATGCAACAAAGAATTTGCATATCACCGCAGCACATCAAGCCTAAAGTATCACCTAAATGCAAAGCATGTAGCAGCTAGCGTGGACGTTAGCCCGACTCCGAGTGCAAGGAACCACACCCTGAGCCAACCCACACTCAACCAGATGACTGGTTTCAGGGCCAGGATAAGTAAGTCCACGTCTGAGAAAATAACCAACTCCCTGGCTCACTGGATTGCACTCGACTGTAGACCACTTGGAGTAAAATCCATGTGAAAATGGCTTCTCACTGTTCTCAGGTCAAATATGTATATTTGATTAAAAATGCGATTAACTTCGATTAATTAATTACAAAGCCTCTAATTAATTAGATTAATTTTTTTTAATCGAGTCCCGGCTCTAGTTTTATTATAAAGCAAGGTGTAAAAAAATGGCAGGCAGGCAGGCAGCCTGAAACAAACAAGAGGGCCAAAAGGGCACCGGTTGACAAATAACCAAACAAAAGGAGGACTCTAAAAAAGGAGTCTAAAGGCATACAGGTAAAATAAATACTAATATACTAAATACTGAACGAAACAAAACCTCACTTCAAGAGTGGTACAACTAACAAAGGGAGTCTACACAAAACACACAGCTAACCTAAAGGCAACAGTCACAACTCCTAACGATATTCTAAACACTAACTAACCTACTCTACTAACACCCAATATCACACGGAAATAAACGCACCAGATTAACCACAGAATGATGCGCAAAATGCGAGAGGCGTCTGTTCACTCAACAGAGCCTCCAGAGTGGTGATAGTCCGCAGCCTTTGTACTCCTCCCCAGCAGGTGTGCGCCGGCTGTGCGCTGCGATTGGACGACGTCGATCCAATCACCATCTTCAGAGGCGGACCAGAGGATGGGCAGCCAAGGATGTTGGAGCAACCACACAGCTCATTTGCATAAACACACAGCTGAAAACACTCACAGGCAGATTAAGGAGCAGTGTGTCCGAGGCTTCTCCTCGGACACAGCTTTATCTGAAGACACAGGCACAATCACAGACTCAGATAATGAGACATCAGAAACACTTTTACTCGCCTGTGCACGGGTAGGGGTGATCAGACCAATACCGTTTGGCGGGGACATTTTCTGCCGCTGCTCTTTACGCTTCAGAGCTGCGCAGTTGGCGATGACATGTCCAGATTGGTGACAGTAATAGCACTCTCTCCTCTCTTGTTACATTGGACACATTCCACGGCTCAGTAGATGGTGCGTCTGTTACACGGCGCAATCTCTCAGTAGAGACCGGGGAAAACACAGATTTATGCATCAGCACATACTCATCGGCTAACACAGCCTCAGCAGAGAGGGAATTTACTTTTTGCTCATTCATGTACATAACAATGTGCTCAGGCAAACATTTCTTAAATTCCTCCAACATAATCAATTCCTTCAAGGAAGAATAATCTGTAGCTTTACATGAGGCAATCCACTTAGCAAAACACATCCCTTTTACTCTGGCCAACTCCACATGAGTTTGGTGAGGACCCTTCCTAAGGTGTCTAAACTCTTGCCGGTAAGCTTCAGGAACTAACTCATACGCTCTGAGTATGGCCCCCTTCACCAAGTCGTAATTTAGACTGTCCTCCAGCGCAAGAGCAGCAACCGCCTCCTGAGCTCTCCCATGTAATCTGCACGTTACCATCAGAGCCCAAACTTCAGCCGGCCACCGCAACGCTGTAGCAATGCGCTCGAAGGCACCAAAATAGGCATCCACCTCAGTCTCACGGAAGGTTGGCACTAAGGAAATGTTTCTACTCACATCAAAGGCAGGTGGAGGAGGTGGGAATACCAAGTTTTTTCCGGCAGAGTCAAAAGCACCGGATGCGCGCAGCTCGGAGTCTAGCTCCATCTGCCGCATCCGGATCCGGACTTCCTTATCTGCCTCGATTTTCCTTATGTCCAACTGAAACTGATACTGCTTATCTTGCTCCCTGTCTTTTGCCTCCAACTGAAGTCGTGCGAGACGGACTTTGAGCTTATTCCCTTCCCGGGAATCTGGACTGCCAGGAGACGGTGGACTATAGCGAGGCGGCGCGGACGGTGCTTTACACTGCTCGCTCCCCTTGCTGTCACTACCCTCTCCTTTAGCAAGGACATTAGGCACAGTGGGCTCAGCTTGAGCAGGCAACACCAGAGAACCCCTTTCCACCAACTCATCCACCACCAAAGCCTGTAATTCCTTTTTTCCCCATTTGCCTATTCACCGCGAGACTGAAATGTTGCGCTATCTCATATAAGTCGTCTCTACGACACTGAACTAACTGCTCAGGAGAAGGACAGACCAAAAACGACTCCAAATCCAAAAAGGTGCCATACTCAGCTAAACTGCACACAACCGTACCAAATTTTTTCCAGCAATAAAAAAACACTTATAACCCCAGGAATTAAGTTATAGATCCCGGACGAGAGCCCATGTGTTACGTTCCCTATTGGGCTAGGGGAACCAAAGGGAAGTGACACGACCAGAGTGGTATTGGTATTAATTATAAAGCAAGGTGTAACAAAATGGCAGGCAGGCAGCCTGAAACAAACAAGAGGGCCAAAAGGGCACAGGTTGACAAATAACCGAACAAAAGGAGGACTCTAAAAAAGGAGTCTAAAGGCATACAGGTAAAATAAATACTAATATACTAAATACTGAACGAAACAAAACCTCACTTCAAGAGTGGTACAACTAACAAAGGGAGTCTACACAAAACACACAGCTAACCTAAAGGCAACAGTCACAACTCCTAACGATACTCTAAACACTAACTAATCTACACTCTACTAACACACAATATCACACGGAGATAAACACACAAGGTTAACCACAGAATGATGAGCAAAATGCGAGAGGCGTCTGTTCACTCAACAGAGCCTCCAGAGTGGTGATAGTCCGCAGCCTTTGTACTCCTCCCCAGCAGGTGTGCGCCGGCTGTGCGCTGCGATTGGACGACGTCGATCCAATCACCATCTTCAGAGGCGGACCAGGAGATGGGCAGCCAAGGATGTTGGAGCAACCACACAGCTCATTTGCATAAACACACAGCTGAAAACACTCACAGGCAGATTAAGGAGCAGACAAACAGCAACCGTAAAAATGTGTTTCTGCTCCATTTCACTCCATGAAGCCTCCAGCTTGTACAAGGGCTCCGCCTCCACTCAACATAACATGTCCCGCCCTCCTCACCAGAACATTTAAAAGTAAGGGGATGGAAATAGATGAAAATAAATACGCTCAAACTAAATAACAGGCCAGGCATTTCCACTCACCAAGTCACCTTTCAAAAAAAAAGAAAAATGGCCAAGAGAAGCATAGATATGGGTTTAATCAGCGAGATGCCTGTGACAACGTACAGCCATCAGTCCGGAGCGCCAATCAAGAAACTAATGCAATATCTGTGCCGGATTCAGACGCCTCCAGCTGAAGAACTTCATGAAGAATTGACTCTGAAAAATGGCGATGTTTGGGGTTATGTATTCAACTATATGGAGAATGAACTGCATTTATACAATCTGAAGAATGGAGAAACGTATGGACCACGTAGTGTTAAAGCGACACTGACCTCAACAGATTGGGCTGTGTTAACTCTGGTGTTTTCCAGAGATCTCCACGCAACCACTGTATCGGAAGAAGTAGTGCATCAAGAAACCATAGTGGAACCAGCGGTGTACAAGATATTTGCAAAGAAAAGCAAAGAAACACAGACAGCATGTGAGATCAAAGAAGAATTTTCACCGCCGCCCCTCAATGTGGAGGAAGAAGGAGTTATTTCCCCGCTGCCAGAAGTGAGAAGAGTCCTGACAAGCACCATCTGGGAAACTAAAAGCGGACCATCGGGGCGATGGTATTACCGTGCAAGCCATTTGGAAACGCTGGGGAAGGACCCCTCTGATGATTTTGTTTTGGAGTATTTTAACTCTACATGCGGAGTTTTTCAGACATCTGTGCGGGTTCCTCTGACTGCTTGGCTGAAAATGATTGATGGAAAAGCTCCAAAGCTTAAAGAACTTTTAAAACAGAGTCAGACATCGATGGACATTATACTGGTGAAAAAGAATCTCACCTTTACAGAGGACTCCGCCTCCCACTCAACATAACAAGTCACACCCTCCTCACCAGATGATTTAAAACTAAGGACCCCTCAAAGAAAAACATTGTGTATTCTACCTATGTAAAAAGTAAAAGAGTGTCGGGTTTGTCTTACGAAAATGTGTTATCTCTGTATCAAGATGATGTGTTTAAAAATGAATTTTGTGACACATACCAACTGTGTGAGAGACGTCATAAAGACACTCATTTTAACCACAGTGTTTGTTCTCTGCAAATGTTTTAAGATTGTTACAAAATGTAAAAAATAAAAATAAAAGGTATGGAGACAAAATTAATTCAGGTGACTCTGGCTTTATTAGGAAAACAAACATATAATACAAATGGGTTAGGGGTTAAATGTAACCATCTTGGACTTAATAGTCTAACAAAATACTTTATCTGAATACATTTGTTCTTTTTAAGAGCACTTTTTGAAATTATTTATTTATTATTTCAGTGGAACAATCCGGTTTTTGTTAACATCAACGCTTTCTTCTCTTTTTTCTTGTGTTACTAAGATACTTTTAGACACACTTTGGTGTATGCAACACTTGTTCAGATAAACAAGGTTTTTTCTTTTCTGATAAACTTACATATTTTAGTTATTTTCTGCTACCAAGATACTTTAAGATACACCTTGAGCAACACGCAACAAAGGGTATAATTTTTAAGGGGTGCAAAACTTTCGAACAGGGTAAAATATTCATTAATTTGTATTGAATTTCGTTTTCTTTTTTGATTTTCAACATACTATTTGTACACAATGACTTTTCCATATTTCTGACATACTATACTTTTTTGACTTTTTTTCTGTAGAATCTTGACAAAACTATTACTTGTTCTTAAATGATGACCTATTGCTGGAGATGAGATGAAAAAGCTACAACGCATAAAGAACTTTTTTCTAAAAACTCAATTCTATAATTGACTCCCCCCATTCAATGCAATAAGCCCCACCCTCCACTCAGCAAATCATCTAAAACGAAGGACCTCGCTAAGACGACCGTTGTAAACTAGCCATGGAGCAGAGAAAAGCCAAGACTCCCCCCGCGAATTGCAGCCAGGAACAGAGTCTTGAACAACCATCAACACCACCATGTGGGAAACCCGAATCTTGCAGTATTACTGCTGCTGATGCTACTCCTCGGGTCAAGAAGTCTCGGTTTAGGGACACAGTGAAATCGGAATTGTTTCATATTCTGGAGAGGGTGCTGTATCGGTACAGAGAAGAAATATGCAAAGGATGCCGAGTCAGTAACCCCGACCAGAGGCAACACGATTGTCGGAATGACATGCCCGATTTCTTATTCAGAAACAATTACAAAGCGTTAATGAAAAGACTTTGGCTCGCCAACTTCGTTACAGTGATTGACCAGAGTCTTATTGAAAAAGGCATTTGCGAGGATGAACTGAGGATAGGACGCGCTTCGGAGGCTTTTCTGCACAAGCTTATAAAATACAGATGCCTCAAGGAGAGACTTGAAAAGATCCATATCGAGTTGTATGGAGAAGAAGCAGTTGGATGGAGAAGAAGCCAGGGACTTGTTCGATACATTGACTTTTTTCTTTAAGTAAAATAAAAATGGGAAACTACTATGCAAAACTCTCTATATATACTGATCAGCATGTAGTCATTACCCTTTTAATAAGTGTGGTGATGGGGACGATTGAAAACAGAACGAGTAGTGACCCCTGTGTAAAAAGAATGGCTGGAGTTTGTAAACTGGAAGACATTTTGGATATCGTTCGTTCTGGCAGTACTATTCCGGGTCATTGGGAAACGATTGTAAACGAAACATTTAAAGTGGTCCTGGAATCTTCATTTTCCGAAACATTCTGTAACATTACCTCAGAAATGAAACAAACATCAAAAGTGTATCATGTGCTCTCATTGTATGCTCTGTTTTTAGATGTAATGCATCTTTGTGTCGAAAACTGCATACACGTGAATATTTTTGACTGAAGTGAAAAAACTCCATCACGATATCTCCAGTAATATGGGGAATTCTAAACTGGAGACAGTCCTGGGGATGCTACAATCAGTATAACTAAAAATCACCAAAATCACACTGGTGTTGCCTGTTCCCCTCTAGTTTATGCTCACAAAAGCATTTCACTCTGGGCATAGCAGGTACAAAACTAAAGAGGGGCTTCCAAATCCGGCAGCACCAACACCTGATCTGCCGGATTTTGAAGCCCCTCTTTAGTTTTTCACCTGCAGGGCCCAGAGTAAAATGCTTTTGTGAGCACAAACTAGAGGGGAACAGCAAGCACCAGTGTGATTTTGGTGAAGTTGTGACTATCCTGGACAAAGATATAGGGGGGGTTCCAAATCCGGCAGGAGAAATGTCTGCTCTGAACATGTTATGTAGAACAGTGCAGATCTTCCCTATTGACACCAGGATTAACCTAGTCTAAAATAAGGAACATTAATAGTGTGATAGAAAATGAAATGTAATGTAATAGAGGCACAGATATAAGATCAATAATACACTTTATTTTAGGGCACCTTTCAAAGCATTCAATGTCACTTTAAAATACAATTACAAAAAATATGAGTGGCATTACAATACAAACATGTGTTGAGTAGTAATATATAAAAATGATATTCAAAGGAGCAATTCAAGTGAGTGAAGCCAGTTTGAACACATTATCTTTTAGGCTTGATTGAAAATAACACAGTGTCTGACATGATCATGTGATATCATTACCGTTATATCATTGCTTACTATTCGTGGTTATCAGACACTTAAACAACAGAGAAGGTTTTAATAAATAGGACTATACTGACAAATCACATATTATCCTGTCATTGTCTGTTCTGTAGGAATATAACAGAGTGGGACTACACTCAAAAACGTAAATTTATTCCAATACGAAGATTGTGACAGATCTGAAAAACGTGTCCTTAAAACGAGCCTCCTCGCAATGCACATTATTTATTCAGCCGTTTGTTGTTTAATCTGATATATCATTCAAAAGAGAGAAAAAAGCTTAGAAAAGGGTGAAAAAAGCTTAGAAAACGGCGAACGCTCAATACAGACGATGACGTCACCTTTGCGCGTCCCCGTGAACAGGGCTTCAATCCACGGCAAGGCTTCAACCTCTAAACACCGAAAACCGGTTCTTAGCTGACCCCACTTTGCTGCCCGGCAAGAACCAAGAACCACGCTCACATCAGAAGGGGGCGAGATTAACCTGAGCCATAATAACAGTTTATGGCGAGTACGGAAAATGAAAGTTGTAACAAGCAGTGGCGCTGAGCAAAGTGACTAGAACTCAACCACACACTTGTAAAAAAATAACACACTTTATAAAGTCAGGCAACACTAACCAGGCTTCATGTGATTCTGTTTATTTGTACCTTACTTTTACCATCCGTTCGCTGCTATTGGTCATTGTGGAGAGCAGGCAGACGTTTTGTTTTGTATTGTATTATCGCAGCTATCAGATGGAATCAATACATGGGCTGCACAGGTTGTGCTGTCGGACTATCACAAGTAGAATCATAATGAGAAGGTAAAATGTGCCTGTAGAAAACGGCTTATGCCACAATAGGATAGCAACAAGTAGTCAAGATAGTCAGTTTAGCTTCGGTTGCTGTTGCATAACTGCGGTCAACTCAGCCGTTTCTGTTCTCTCGTGTTCGCTTGGTCAAATCAGCAGATTCATTTTTGAGTGCGCAATTAATAGTGCCTTTACGGTAATCGCTGTACAAGAGTAAAATAATCCATGTTTTGTTCTGCTTTATTTGCAATAAAAGTCATTTGTACCATAAATTCTTAATAAAAACTGACACTGTTTGACTCAGTCCTAGTTTGACTGCAACAATAATATGAAGTAGGCTACTTTTACGGTGTACTTTTTGGGTAATAGGCCTACTCTCTCAAAGTCGCCTCCTAAGAAGAAAATCAGGCCACCTGCTATATGAGATAAAATTATTTGTATCCATAAGTTCTTAATAAAATTGGTACTGTTGGACTTAGTACTACTTGGACTACTCCCACAAGTACAATAAAGTATTTTTACTGTGTACTTCTTGAGTAATCCTTTGGCAAACTCCCCTCCTGAGTACAATAATTTATGTATGAAAATCATGCCACCTGCTATATTTGATGAGGGATAAAAATATTTTTTGCAACAAGTTCTAAATGAATTGATACTGTTGGAGTCAGTACTACTTGGACTACTACCACAAGTATAATCAAGTGTTTGAGTAATCCCCTGTCAAACTCCCCTCCTGAGTAGAATAATGCATGTTTTCTGCTATATTTAATGAGCATTAAAAGCGTTCACAATACTGGGAGGCTGTGGCTCAGTGGGTAGTGTGCTGGACTTCGAATCAGGGGAGGACACGTCACCCCAAATTGCTCCTGTGGGGATTGTCCACAGTACTGAATGTAAGTCGCTTTGGATAAAAGTGTCTAACAAATTACATGTAATGTACAGATAATGTTAGACAGAGTATTGTATATGGTAGACAGATGACATCAACACTAGATCCACTAGATCAGTACTCCAGCAGCAGCATCGTTACCTCTTGGAAAGTCGTTAGAGACTATCCTGGATAGCTGTTCACAACTTTCCTTCAGCACAGTGACACACCCCTGTCACTCTTGTTGGCCTCTTATGATGCTGCTAAAGTCCTTCCACTGCACCTTTTTAAGACTCCAATACAGGCATTTGTACTGTATGTGTTTGGAGAAATGACACAATAAATGGCAAGCAGATTTGTACACATCGAAATCTTGTAGTGCAGGAAGAAATACACACTGGCTAAGCCTGCAGGTGATATAGGCTTTGTTTTTGCAATATTTATTCAAAGGTCACTTCTTATTTAAATAAATATCTGAAATATAGATATTATCTATTATCAGCAGAATACATGAAAGAATGTACTCAGGACAGGAGTTTGACCTAGTATTACTCAAAGTACACAATACAAGTACTTCATTGTATTTGGGGTATAGTCTAACAAGTACAGAGTCCAACAGTAACAATTTTATTAAGAACTTATGGATAAAAATAATTGTATCTCTCATCAAATATAGCAAAAGTGGCATGATTTTCTTCTCAGGAGGGGACTTTGAGAGAGTAGCCACCAGTGTAACCAAAGATAAGTCTAGGCTACCATTGATGGCTGTGCTGGCCAAATCAATGTTTGTTATGGAATGACATATAATATAACTTTAAATAAAAAGACAAACACTTTTGCCTACGTCAATTTAACAGAAAATATTACCCAGTTGAAGGAATCAAGTGTGAAACGAAAGTGAAGGCACATTTATCCCCCCCCCCCCCCTTCTTCTATGTGACAGAGTAGGTTTTCATTCGTGGGAAACGAGAGAAAACAGAGAATGCTGTTGTTCTGATCCTCCCTGTAGTTTCCATTACCGGAAAACGAAAGTCAAGGCGCGACGAGGCAGTTCATGAGATTTATGCCTTAATGCCCCGCCCGTTTTATCAGCAGTGAGCATTTAAAGCTCCGTGCTCAACAACATCCCATCATTTACAGCAACACTGAAGATACACATCACTTTACAGAACTACAGAGGAAACAGCTGAATGATGAGGTGAGTTGCTGATTCAGGATTTCATTGTAAAAGTAAATCATAAGTAACATTGGGAAAATGGATGTCTTACTATTGAGTTATTGGAGAATATTTTTGCGTTATGTATCCTGAAAGTTACCCAATCCGTTCCTTCTTAATTCTTAATTTACTTCTTCGATTTATGCCAGGTCTAAAGGAATTTTAAAATTATGTAGGCCTATTTCTTTTTCTTTTCTTTAATAATCAGCCTATTAATGTATTTGTGGTTATGTTTCAGCGGGAGGAAAAATGCTAAATCCATCTGTTTTTTTTAATTAACTATTTTATTTCCCTTAGTCACAGTTACATTTCCTGGCTCTTTGTTCAACTTTGTTGCTCAATGTCATAACTTTCTCCCTACCACCCTATACTTTAGCTGGTATAGTGGCTGGGCCACTCACTCGAGGTGAGGTATATTGCCTCATAAGTTAGCAAAATTAATCAAATGTAGGTAAATTATGCTTAACCCTTATGTTGTGTTCGGGTCTCCCGTGACCCGTTTCAAGTTAAAATGATATAATAACTATGCTCTAGTTTTTTTTATCTGAACAAGGCTTCATGATATCCTCCATAACAGCTAAACACTACAAAAATGATTTTGACAATTTTAGTTGTGGGTGACTCTGGGTCAAATTTGGCCCAATCAGGATTCATCTTTGACTTTAGATGCCCCAGCCCCACCCCCTTCATCTGTAACAATTTAACACAAGCACATACACACACAAGCACGTGTACACACACACACACACACACACACACACACACACACACACACACACACACACACACACACACACACACACACACACACACACACACACACACACTTCATCTTGTGGGGGCGTGGCATGAACAACATTGTCCAACAAAAGCTTATTTTTCCTTTTTTTTCTAGCATGTGGGTCAATTTTGACACGTAATACCACAGAGGTTACTGTAGTTAATAATATAAAGTTGTAAAAACTTTTTGGGGGGAAATTTGTATTCGAATATTAGTCTATTAGTCAGATAACATAATTATACACTTCTTCACTATAGGGAATATAATGAGTGAATTTAATCATATTTCTTACTTAAATATGTGGTGTAATGTGTTTTGGGGCCATCAAATAAAATTACAGCAGGATTGTACGGTTATGAATGCATAATAAGTTAGTTATGATGTAGTTAAAACAATATTGGATGATAATCATTATTTTTGAGTGTTTTGGACTGAGATACATCATGGGTCAAAATGTACCCGCGAACACCATGAACGGTAACAGCTTTTGAACACAACACAAGGGTAAATACTTGAATATGCTTTAAGAAAACAACAGCCTATATCACAGCTCTCCATAGGGTTTCATGTATTCTGTTGGCAGCTGATCCCTTAAAACAGAAGCCTCAGATTGCTTATCATAAGAGGAAATAGGAAGGGTTTATTTCAAGCGTGATATGAAAAGAAGTTATTGGGCATTTTTCTTATCAACTTAGATTTGATAGAAAATGTTTTCAACTTGAATTCAAATCAAATCAAGTTTTATTTATATAGCACATTTTTAAAACGATTTTTGGTTGAGCCAATGTGCTGTAAATATAATAATGACCTTACAGTAAGGACACTATACAGTAAATACAACAGCACGGTTTGTGCAAAATATCAGTATGAGAAAATAATTGACTGAATTTGTTTGAAAAGTGGGCCTAACACAATACTGTGTAATATCTGTTTTCATCTATATTTAAGAAGTACAATACAAGAAAAGCACGAGTGTCATTTGTGGGCCATACTCCATTATACTTTTTGAATTTGCTTTTTGAAAAATGTATTCCTTTTGTTCTTCTTCAGTGCCTCTAAGAGTCAAACACTGGTGTCCAAGCTGGAGGCCCTGCAGTGCCACTTCACCTGGGATCTGGACCACAGCAGATCCTTACTTATACGTCTAAGAGAACACGTGAAGGACATTGGCACTGAGGAGGGAAACAGCTGGCTGGGTCACATCTACAACCTGCGAGGGTTCATTCAGCACAAGCTGGGCTTCAGTGAAGACGCCCAAAGTTTCTTCAACAAGGCTACAGAGGCCTTCAATAACATGAGAAACGCAGATGAGGGCCCCTGGTTAGTGGTGAACTACGGGAACCTGGCTTGGCTGCACCACCACCTGGGAGACCAAGCAGAGAGCGAGGCCTACCTTTCAAAAGTCGACGCCCTGAATAAAAAATACCCATCTCCATCCCAGAAGGAGCTCCACCCGGAGACCTACGCTGAAAAAGCCTGGACCCTGATGAAGTTCAGCGCAGACAAAAAGCTGCTGTCTGCAGATTACTTCCAGAAAGCCATCAAGATGCAGCCAGACATGGTGGAGTGGAACACTAGCTACATCATAGGGTTAGTGAATGCTTCTAAGCACAGCAGCACAGGGCTGGAAGAGGAAATCTTGGAGAAAATGAGAATCGCTAAGGAACAGGATCCAGAGAACTTGTACATCGCTGTTAAATACCTTGATCAACGTGCTAAGAGAGGAGAACGTATTGAAGATGAAGCACGTGAGTTAGCCAGAGAGGTTTTAAGGAATCCTGTCAGCAGCTACAGTGGTTTTAAAGCCATACTAAGGGTTTACAGAACATATTTACCTGTTGATGAGGCTATTGATTTGGCAGAGGAGGCTCTGAAGGACCATCCAGATGAGCGCTATCTGAAGAGATGCGCTGCTCTCTGCTACAAATGGAAGATAACTCTTTCCAGGGACAGTCGCCCAAAGAAAAGCATGATAGACAGAGCAGTGGGTCTCCATCAGGAGGTGATTTCCCTCTACCCTCATTCTTCCCTTGTGAAGAAGATGGACCTTGCAAATGTGTATGGAAAGGCAAATGATGGCCAGGCTAAAGCTGAGCAGATATATCAGGAACTGCTAGAAAGGGATTTGGAACCAGCAGACAAACAGGTGCTTTACAACAACTACGCAAGATATTTAAATTTCGATCGAAAGGAGTATCAAAAGTCACTCAAATATCACATGAAGGCAGCAGCAATACCGGACCAATCCTTCTATCGTGACAGCAGCATCAAAGTTCTGGAGAAGATCAGGGCCAAAGGCAGGGACAGAATGTGCGGAGAAATAAGGGAGTTTCTGGCAAACCTGCAAGAGCCGTAGTGTTTTTAACAGAACAGGTAAAACAATCAGAAAAAAACTTAGGTATTGCACTACCTACAAATAATCTGTATACTTATTGATTGAGAAGATGTATAATAATAATAATAATAATAATAATACATGAGACTTGTATAGCGCTTTTCAGGAAACTCAAAGACGCTTTGACAGAGAATTAAAAAAACAAACAACAAAAAACAAAGAAAAATACAAAAACAGATAAACAAAACAGAAAATAGGGGGGGGTGGTCAGTGGTTGAATGCAGTGTTGAACAGGTGGGTTTTGAGTGATGTTTTGAATACTGTGAGGGAGGAAGGGAGGGTAGTGAGTTCCAGAGGGTGGGTGCAGCAACGGAGAAGGCTCTGCCGCCCCAGGACTTGAGGTTGGTCCGGGTGGGGAGGGACAGGAGGTTGGCAGTAGCAGAGCGGAGGGAGCGAGTGGGACTGTGTCTGTGGAGGAGGACAGTTAGGTAGGATGTATCTGAGAGTTTATGCACTGAAACACTGTCAGCAGTAGTAGCCTACACTCGATTTAGGAAATAAGCCAAATCCTTTATAACACTGGTTGTTGACATGTTGTTTTCCTGAACTATGTGTATGTTTTTTCCATGTGCATGCTGTTCTTTCTAGCAAAATACTCTATAACCTATGAAATGTGCTTTGCCGTAAGCTTTTATTTGTGTAATATAAAAATGTGTGATTGGTATTGCAATATATTATGGATGTATAACCTCAATAGTATTGCATGATGCAACTGATTATATATCAAGAGTGCCTCTATATTGTAAAAAAACAATAAAAATGCATTATGTAAACCAAGAAATGTACTTGTTTTTGGTTTCCTTGTTGCTTTGGGGTTAATACATGCATATACTCTATATAAAATGTAGAACTACTGCACAGAAGGTGCTTAAATGTTCCATTTTGAAGTCAACAAGGATGAGCAATAAACACAAACAGCTGTATGAGAATGTCCCCAAGGGATAAGCGGCACTGAAAGACACTGCTTCTATAAAAGAAGATGAACTTTTATGTTAAAAGAAGTGTTTGTTTTTGTAGTTCAGCAGTACCCTGTCAACAGGAAGTGGTATCCAAACAGTAACCTGGTTACAGCAGTAGATGGCAGCAGCAGCAGAGCGTCATGGTGCAGGTTTCTCCAACAGCTCTTCATTCTGACACTGCAGACAGCTGCTGCTCATTATCTAAATGAGTAGAAAATAACGTGCATTAAAACTTAACTTCTCCATTTGATATGAACTCATTTACATATCACCATGCACTGTCTCTTTCTATGAATCCTATGTGTCACAGGGAAAGGGAATCAGGACCCAAATGCATAATGAAAGAGGCAGGTATACAAGTATAAACAAAAAGCAAGCTTTAATAATCAAAGCTGTTCCAAATAAATACAAAATAAATTGAGGGTTAGACAAGGTCAACAAAAGAAAAGTAGCTAACAAAAACGAGTAACAAACCGGGTAGACTTGGAGGACATAGGATGGCAGACGAGGGAAATCCAGAAGAATACAGAGGGAACAGGAACCAAACTATGGAAACAATGACGAAGATCTGACAGAGAACACGAGGGAAAACAGGCATGTACACACACAAGACTAATCACCAAGACAACAGCTGGGGAGGGCATGCACAACCCAAGGTGTAGCACACAGAGGTGGAAAAAGTACTCAGATCTTGTACATAAGTAAAAGCAGAGGAACCAGTTTAGGAATACTCTTTTACAAGTTAATGTCCTGCAATCAAAATGTTCCTCAAGTAAAAGTACAAAATAATTAGCCTCAAAATATATTTAACGTACACAAAGAAAAGTACTTAATATGCAGATTGGCCCATCCATCCATCCATCCATCCATCTTCTCCCGCTTATCCGTGGTCGGGTCGCGGGGGTAGCAGTTCCAGCAGAGAGCCCCAAACGTTCCTTTCCCTGGCGACATCAACCAGCTCTGACTGGGGGATCCCAAGGCGCTCCCAGGCCAGCGAAGAGATGTAATCCCTCCACCTGGTCCTAGGTCTACCCCTTACACCCATATTACACCATTATTACACCCCTACTGCACCGGTATTACAACATTGTTACACCAATACTATTATACCCGTGTCCCACTAATATGACACCCATATAACACTGTTCTTAGACCCATATTACATCTATGTAACACCAATATTACACCGATACGACACATTATTACATTGTTATTACATCCATATTACACTGTTATTAAACCCACATCACATATTAATACCCTCCTATTACACCCATATTACACCATTATTACACCCATGTTATACCCATATTACACTGTTATCAGACCGATATTACACTGTTATTAAACCCACATTACATATTATTTATACATTCCTATTACACCCATATTACATTATTATTACACCCATGTTAAACCCATATTAAACTGTTATTAGACCCATATTAAGCTGTTATTAGACCCATATTAAGCTGTTATTAGACCTATATTAAACTGTTATTAGACCCATATTAAACTGTTATTAGACCTATATTACACTGTTATTAGACCCATATTAAGCTGTTATTAGACCCATATTAAGCTGTTATTAGACCCATATTAAAGCTGTTATTAGACCCATATTAACTGTTATTAGACCCATATTAAACTGTTATTAGACCCATATTAAGCTGTTATTAGACCCATATTAAACTGTTATTAGACCCATATTAAACTGTTATTAGACCCATATTAAACTGTTATTAGACCCATATTAAACTGTTATTAGACCCATATTAAAGCTGTTATTAGACCCATATTAAAGCTGTTATTAGACCCATATTAAGCTGTTATTAGACCCATATTAAACTGTTATTAGACCCATATTAAACTGTTATTAGACCCATATTAAACTGTTATTAGACCTATATTAAACTGTTATTAGACCTATATTAAGCTGTTATTAGACCCATATTAAGCTGTTATTAGACCCATATTAAACTGTTATTAGACCCTATATTAAACTGTTATTAGACCTATATTAAACTGTTATTAGACCCATATTAAACTGTTATTAGACCCATATTAAGCTGTTATTAGACCCATATTAAACTGTTATTAGACCCATATTAAACTGTTATTAGACCCATATTAAACTGTTATTAGACCCTATATTAAACTGTTATTAGACCCATATTAAACTGTTATTAGACCCATATTAAACTGTTATTAGACCTATATTAAGCTGTTATTAGACCTATATTAAGCTGTTATTAGACCTATATTAAACTGTTATTAGACCCATATTAAACTGTTATTAGACCCATATTAAACTGTTATTAGACCCATATTAAACTGTTATTAGACCCATATTAAACTGTTATTAGACCTATATTAAACTGTTATTAGACCTATATTAAGCTGTTATTAGACCCATATTAAACTGTTATTAGACCTATATTAAACTGTTATTAGACCCATATTAAACTGTTATTAGACCCATATTAAACTGTTATTAGACCTATATTAAACTGTTATTAGACCCATATTAAGCTGTTATTAGACCCATATTAAACTGTTATTAGACCTATATTAAACTGTTATTAGACCCATATTAAACTGTTATTAGACCCATATTAAGCTGTTATTAGACCCATATTAAGCTGTTATTAGACCCATATTAAACTGTTATTAGACCTATATTAAACTGTTATTAGACCCATATTAAACTGTTATTAGACCCATATTAAACTGTTATTAGACCTATATTAAGCTGTTATTAGACCCATATTAAAGCTGTTATTAGACCTATATTAAACTGTTATTAGACCTATATTAAGCTGTTATTAGACCCATATTAAACTGTTATTAGACCCATATTAAACTGTTATTAGACCCATATTAAACTGTTATTAGACCTATATTAAACTGTTATTAGACCTATATTAAGCTGTTATTAGACCTATATTAAACTGTTATTAGACCCATATTAAACTGTTATTAGACCCATATTAAACTGTTATTAGACCCATATTAAGCTGTTATTAGACCTATATTAAACTGTTATTAGACCCATATTAAGCTGTTATTAGACCCATATTACACTGTTATTAGACCCATATTAAACTGTTATTAGACCTATATTAAGCTGTTATTAGACCCATATTAAACTGTTATTAGACCCATATTAAACTGTTATTAGACCTATATTAAACTGTTATTAGACCTATATTAAGCTGTTATTAGACCTATATTACACTGTTATTAGACCCATATTAAACTGTTATTAGACCTATATTAAACTGTTATTAGACCCATATTAAACTGTTATTAGACCCATATTAAACTGTTATTAGACCCATATTAAACTGTTATTAGACCTATATTAAACTGTTATTAGACCTATATTAAGCTGTTATTAGACCTATATTACACTGTTATTAGACCCATATTAAACTGTTATTAGACCCATATTAAACTGTTATTAGACCTATATTAAACTGTTATTAGACCCATATTAAACTGTTATTAGACCCATATTAAACTGTTATTAGACCTATATTAAGCTGTTATTAGACCCATATTAAACTGTTATTAGACCCATATTAAACTGTTATTAGACCCATATTAAACTGTTATTAGACCCATATTAAACTGTTATTAGACCTATATTAAGCTGTTATTAGACCTATATTAAACTGTTATTAGACCCATATTAAACTGTTATTAGACCCATATTAAACTGTTATTAGACCCATATTAAACTGTTATTAGACCCATATTAAACTGTTATTAGACCTATATTAAGCTGTTATTAGACCCATATTAAACTGTTATTAGACCCATATTAAACTGTTATTAGACCTATATTAAACTGTTATTAGACCTATATTAAGCTGTTATTAGACCTATATTACACTGTTATTAGACCCATATTAAACTGTTATTAGACCCATATTAAACTGTTATTAGACCTATATTAAACTGTTATTAGACCTATATTAAACTGTTATTAGACCTATATTAAGCTGTTATTAGACCCATATTAAACTGTTATTAGACCTATATTAAACTGTTATTAGACCTATATTAAGCTGTTATTAGACCTATATTAAACTGTTATTAGACCCATATTAAACTGTTATTAGACCCATATTAAACTGTTATTAGACCTATATTAAACTGTTATTAGACCTATATTAAACTGTTATTAGACCTATATTAAGCTGTTATTAGACCCATATTAAACTGTTATTAGACCCATATTAAACTGTTATTAGACCCATATTAAACTGTTATTAGACCCATATTAAACTGTTATTAGACCCATATTAAACTGTTATTAGACCTATATTAAGCTGTTATTAGACCCATATTAAACTGTTATTAGACCCATATTAAACTGTTATTAGACCCATATTAAACTGTTATTAGACCTATATTAAGCTGTTATTAGACCTATATTACACTGTTATTAGACCCATATTAAACTGTTATTAGACCCATATTAAACTGTTATTAGACCCATATTAAACTGTTATTAGACCTATATTAAACTGTTATTAGACCCATATTAAACTGTTATTAGACCCATATTAAGCTGTTATTAGACCTATATTAAACTGTTATTAGACCCATATTAAGCTGTTATTAGACCCATATTACACTGTTATTAGACCCATATTAAACTGTTATTAGACCTATATTAAGCTGTTATTAGACCTATATTAAGCTGTTATTAGACCCATATTAAACTGTTATTAGACCCATATTAAACTGTTATTAGACCCATATTAAACTGTTATTAGACCCATATTAAACTGTTATTAGACCCATATTAAACTGTTATTAGACCCATATTAAACTGTTATTAGACCTATATTAAGCTGTTATTAGACCCATATTAAACTGTTATTAGACCCATATTAAACTGTTATTAGACCCATATTAAACTGTTATTAGACCCATATTAAACTGTTATTAGACCCATATTAAACTGTTATTAGACCCATATTAAACTGTTATTAGACCCATATTAAACTGTTATTAGACCCATATTAAACTGTTATTAGACCTATATTAAGCTGTTATTAGACCTATATTACACTGTTATTAGACCCATATTAAACTGTTATTAGACCCATATTAAACTGTTATTAGACCTATATTAAGCTGTTATTAGACCTATATTACACTGTTATTAGACCCATATTAAACTGTTATTAGACCCATATTAAACTGTTATTAGACCCATATTAAACTGTTATTAGACCCATATTAAACTGTTATTAGACCTATATTAAGCTGTTATTAGACCCATATTAAACTGTTATTAGACCCATATTAAACTGTTATTAGACCCATATTAAACTGTTATTAGACCCATATTAAACTGTTATTAGACCCATATTAAACTGTTATTAGACCCATATTAAACTGTTATTAGACCCATATTAAACTGTTATTAGACCTATATTAAGCTGTTATTAGACCTATATTAAGCTGTTATTAGACCTATATTACACTGTTATTAGACCCATATTAAACTGTTATTAGACCCATATTAAACTGTTATTAGACCCATATTAAACTGTTATTAGACCTATATTAAACTGTTATTAGACCCATATTAAACTGTTATTAGACCCATATTAAACTGTTATTAGACCCATATTAAACTGTTATTAGACCCATATTAAACTGTTATTAGACCTATATTAAACTGTTATTAGACCCATATTAAGCTGTTATTAGACCTATATTAAACTGTTATTAGACCCATATTAAGCTGTTATTAGACCTATATTACACTGTTATTAGACCTATATTAAACTGTTATTAGACCCATATTAAGCTGTTATTAGACCCATATTAAACTGTTATTAGACCCATATTAAACTGTTATTAGACCCATATTAAACTGTTATTAGACCCATATTAAACTGTTATTAGACCTATATTAAACTGTTATTAGACCTATATTAAACTGTTATTAGACCCATATTAAACTGTTATTAGACCTATATTAAACTGTTATTAGACCCATATTAAGCTGTTATTAGACCCATATTAAGCTGTTATTAGACCCATATTAAGCTGTTATTAGACCCATATTAAGCTGTTATTAGACCCATATTAAGCTGTTATTAGACCCATATTAAGCTGTTATTAGACCCATATTAAACTGTTATTAGACCCATATTAAACTGTTATTAGACCTATATTAAACTGTTATTAGACCTATATTAAACTGTTATTAGACCCATATTAAACTGTTATTAGACCCATATTAAACTGTTATTAGACCTATATTAAACTGTTATTAGACCTATATTAAACTGTTATTA